>NC_054491.1:45284501-45584501 GCF_017639515.1 Carcharodon carcharias
TTACACTGATGTGGGAACAGGAACAGTACACTGATGTGGGAACAGGAACAGTACACTGATGTGGGAACAGGAACAGTACACTGATGTGGGAACAGGAACAGTACACTGATGTGGGAACAGGAACAGTACACTGATGTGGAAACAGGAACAGTACACTGATGTGGGAGCAGGAACAGTACACTGATGTGGGAACAGGAACAGTACACTGATGTGGGAACAGGAACAGTACACTGATGTGGGAACAGGAACAGTACACTGATGTGGGAGCAGGAACAGTACACTGATGTGGGAACAGGAACAGTACACTGATGTGGGAACAGGAACAGTACACTGATGTGGGAACAGGAACAGTACACTGATGTGGGAGCAGGAACAGTACACTGATGTGGGAACAGGAACAGTACACTGATGTGGGAACAGGAACAGTACACTGATGTGGGAACAGGAACAGTACACTGATGTGGGAGCAGGAGCAGTACACTGATGTGGGAACAGGAACAGTACACTGATGTGGGAACAGGAACAGTACACTGATGTGGGAACAGGAACAGTACACTGATGTGGGAGCAGGAACAGTACACTGATGTGGGAACAGGAACAGTACATTGATGTGGGAACAGGAACAGTACACTGATGTGGGAACAGGAACAGTACACTGATGTGGGAGCAGGAACAGTACACTGATGTGGGAACAGGAACAGTACACTGATGTGGGAACAGGAACAGTACACTGATGTGGGAACAGGAACAGTACACTGATGTGGGAACAGGAACAGTACACTGATGTGGGAACAGGAACAGTACACTGATGTGGGAACAGGAACAGTACACTGATGTGGGAACAGGAACAGTACACTGATGTGGGAGCAGGAACAGTACACTGATGTGGGAACAGGAACAGTACACTGATGTGGGAACAGGAACAGTACACTGATGTGGGAACAGGAACAGTACACTGATGTGGGAACAGGAACAGTACACTGATGTGGGAACAGGAACAGTACACTGATGTGGGAACAGGAACAGTACACTGATGTGGGAACAGGAACAGTACACTGATGTGGGAACAGGAACAGTACACTGATGTGGGAACAGGAACAGTACACTGATGTGGGAACAGGAACAGTACACTGATGTGGGAACAGGAACAGTACACTGATGTGGGAACAGGAACAGTACACTGATGTGGGAACAGGAACAGTACACTGATGTGGGAACAGGAACAGTACACTGATGTGGGAACAGGAACAGTACACTGATGTGGGAACAGGAACAGTACACTGATGTGGGAACAGGAACAGTACACTGATGTGGGAACAGGAACAGTACACTGATGTGGGAACAGGAACAGTACACTGATGTGGGAACAGGAACAGTACACTGATGTGGGAACAGGAACAGTACACTGATGTGGGAACAGGAACAGTACACTGATGTGGGAACAGGAACAGTACACTGATGTGGGAGCAGGAACAGTACACTGATGTGGGAACAGGAACAGTACACTGATGTGGGAACAGGAACAGTACACTGATGTGGGAACAGGAACAGTACACTGATGTGGGAACAGGAACAGTACACTGATGTGGGAACAGGAACAGTACACTGATGTGGGAACAGGAACAGTACACTGATGTGGGAACAGGAACAGTACACTGATGTGGGAACAGGAACAGTACACTGATGTGGGAACAGGAACAGTACACTGATGTGGGAACAGGAACAGTACACTGATGTGGGAACAGGAACAGTACACTGATGTGGGAGCAGGAACAGTACACTGATGTGGGAACAGGAACAGTACACTGATGTGGGAACAGGAACAGTACACTGATGTGGGAACAGGAACAGTACACTGATGTGGGAACAGGAACAGTACACTGATGTGGGAGCAGGAACAGTACACTGATGTGGGAGCAGGAACAGTACACTGATGTGGGAACAGGAACAGTACACTGATGTGGGAACAGGAACAGTACACTGATGTGGGAACAGGAACAGTACACTGATGTGGGAGCAGGAACAGTACACTGATGTGGGAACAGGAACAGTACACTGATGTGGGAACAGGAACAGTACACTGATGTGGGAGCAGGAACAGTACACTGATGTGGGAACAGGAACAGTACACTGATGTGGGAACAGGAACAGTACACTGATGTGGGAGCAGGAACAGTACACTGATGTGGGAACAGGAACAGTACACTGATGTGGGAACAGGAACAGTACACTGATGTGGGAACAGGAACAGTACACTGATGTGGGAACAGGAACAGTACACTGATGTGGGAACAGGAACAGTGTACTGGGGTGGGAACAGGAACTGTACACTGATATGGAAGCAGGAACAGTACTCTGATGTGGGAACAGGAACAGTACACTGATGTGGGAACAGGAACAGTACACTGATGTGGGAACAGGAACAGTACACTGATGTGGGAACAGGAACAGTACACTGATGTGGGAACAGGAACAGTACACTGATGTGGGAACAGGAACAGTACACTGATGTGGGAACAGGAACAGTACACTGATGTGGGAACAGGAACAGTACACTGATGTGGGAACAGGAACAGTACACTGATGTGGGAACAGGAACAGTACACTGATGTGGGAACAGGAACAGTACACTGATGTGGGAGCAGGAACAGTACACTGATGTGGGAACAGGAACAGTACACTGATGTGGGAACAGGAACAGTACACTGATGTGGGAACAGGAACAGTACACTGATGTGGGAACAGGAACAGTACACTGATGTGGGAACAGGAACAGTACACTGATGTGGGAACAGGAACAGTACACTGATGTGGGAACAGGAACAGTACACTGATGTGGGAACAGGAACAGTACACTGATGTGGGAACAGGAACAGTACACTGATGTGGGAACAGGAACAGTACACTGATGTGGGAACAGGAACAGTACACTGATGTGGGAACAGGAACAGTACACTGATGTGGGAACAGGAACAGTACACTGATGTGGGAGCAGGAACAGTACACTGATGTGGGAACAGGAACAGTACACTGATGTGGGAACAGGAACAGTACACTGATGTGGGAACAGGAACAGTACACTGATGTGGGAACAGGAACAGTACACTGATGTGGGAACAGGAACAGTACACTGATGTGGGAACAGGAACAGTACACTGATGTGGGAACAGGAACAGTACACTGATGTGGGAACAGGAACAGTACACTGATGTGGGAACAGGAACAGTACACTGATGTGGGAACAGGAACAGTACACTGATGTGGGAACAGGAACAGTACACTGATGTGGGAACAGGAACAGTACACTGATGTGGGAACAGGAACAGTACACTGATGTGGGAGCAGGAACAGTACACTGATGTGGGAACAGGAACAGTACACTGATGTGGGAACAGGAACAGTACACTGATGTGGGAGCAGGAACAGTACACTGATGTGGGAACAGGAACAGTACACTGATGTGGGAACAGGAACAGTACACTGATGTGGGAACAGGAACAGTACACTGATGTGGGAACAGGAACAGTACACTGATGTGGGAACAGGAACAGTACACTGATGTGGGAACAGGAACAGTACACTGATGTGGGAACAGGAACAGTACACTGATGTGGGAACAGGAACAGTACACTGATGTGGGAACAGGAACAGTACACTGATGTGGGAACAGGAACAGTACACTGATGTGGGAGCAGGAACAGTACACTGATGTGGGAACAGGAACAGTACACTGATGTGGGAACAGGAACAGTACACTGATGTGGGAACAGGAACAGTACACTGATGTGGGAACAGGAACAGTACACTGATGTGGGAACAGGAACAGTACACTGATGTGGGAACAGGAACAGTACACTGATGTGGGAACAGGAACAGTACACTGATGTGGGAACAGGAACAGTACACTGATGTGGGAACAGGAACAGTACACTGATGTGGGAACAGGAACAGTACACTGATGTGGGAACAGGAACAGTACACTGATGTGGGAACAGGAACAGTACACTGATGTGGGAGCAGGAACAGTACACTGATGTGGGAACAGGAACAGTACACTGATGTGGGAACAGGAACAGTACACTGATGTGGGAACAGGAACAGTACACTGATGTGGGAACAGGAACAGTACACTGATGTGGGAACAGGAACAGTACACTGATGTGGGAACAGGAACAGTACACTGATGTGGGAACAGGAACAGTACACTGATGTGGGAACAGGAACAGTACACTGATGTGGGAACAGGAACAGTACACTGATGTGGGAACAGGAACAGTACACTGATGTGGGAACAGGAACAGTACACTGATGTGGGAACAGGAACAGTACACTGATGTGGGAGCAGGAACAGTACACTGATGTGGGAACAGGAACAGTACACTGATGTGGGAACAGGAACAGTACACTGATGTGGGAACAGGAACAGTACACTGATGTGGGAACAGGAACAGTACACTGATGTGGGAACAGGAACAGTACACTGATGTGGGAACAGGAACAGTACACTGATGTGGGAACAGGAACAGTACACTGATGTGGGAACAGGAACAGTACACTGATGTGGGAACAGGAACAGTACACTGATGAGGGAACAGGAACAGTACACTGATGTGGGAACAGGAACAGTACACTGATGTGGGAGCAGGAACAGTACACTGATGTGGGAACAGGAACAGTACACTGATGTGGGAACAGGAACAGTACACTGATGTGGGAACAGGAACAGTACACTGATGTGGGAACAGGAACAGTACACTGATGTGGGAACAGGAACAGTACACTGATGTGGGAGCAGGAACAGTACACTGATGTGGGAACAGGAACAGTACACTGATGTGGGAACAGGAACAGTACACTGATGTGGGAACAGGAACAGTACACTGATGTGGGAGCAGGAACAGTACACTGATGTGGGAGCAGGAACAGTACACTGATGTGGGAACAGGAACAGTACACTGATGTGGGTTGCAGGAACAGTACACTGATGTGGGAACAGGAACAGTACACTGATGTGGGAACAGGGACACTGCACTGATGTTGGAACAGGAACAGTGCACTGATGTTGGAACAGGGACACTACACTGATGTGGGAACAGGAACAGTACACTGATGTGGGAGCAGGAACAGTACACTGATGTGGGAACAGGAACAGTACACTGATGTGGGAACAGGAACAGTACACTGATGTGGGAACAGGAACAGTACACTGATGTGGGAACAGGAACAGTACACTGATGTGGGAGCAGGAACAGTACACTGATGTGGGAACAGGAACAGTACACTGATGTGGGAACAGGAACAGTACACTGATGTGGGAACAGGAACAGTACACTGATGTGGGAACAGGAACAGTACACTGATGTGGGAGCAGGAACAGTACACTGATGTGGGAACAGGAACAGTACACTGATGTGGGAACAGGAACAGTACACTGATGTGGGAACAGGAACAGTACACTGATGTGGGAACAGGAACAGTACACTGATGTGGGAACAGGAACAGTACACTGATGTGGGAGCAGGAACAGTACACTGATGTGGGAACAGGAACAGTACACTGATGTGGGAACAGGAACAGTACACTGATGTGGGAACAGGAACAGTACACTGATGTGGGAACAGGAACAGTACACTGATGTGGGAACAGGAACAGTACACTGATGTGGGAACAGGAACAGTACACTGATGTGGGAACAGGAACAGTACACTGATGTGGGAGCAGGAACAGTACACTGATGTGGGAACAGGAACAGTACACTGATGTGGGAACAGGAACAGTACACTGATGTGGGAACAGGAACAGTACACTGATGTGGGAACAGGAACAGTACACTGATGTGGGAACAGGAACAGTACACTGATGTGGGAACAGGAACAGTACACTGATGTGGGAACAGGAACAGTACACTGATGTGGGAACAGGAACAGTACACTGATGTGGGAACAGGAACAGTACACTGATGTGGGAACAGGAACAGTACACTGATGTGGGAACAGGAACAGTACACTGATGTGGGAACAGGAACAGTACACTGATGTGGGAACAGGAACAGTACACTGATGTGGGAACAGGAACAGTACACTGATGTGGGAACAGGAACAGTACACTGATGTGGGAACAGGAACAGTACACTGATGTGGGAACAGGAACAGTACACTGATGTGGGAACAGGAACAGTACACTGATGTGGGAGCAGGAACAGTACACTGATGTGGGAACAGGAACAGTACACTGATGTGGGAACAGGAACAGTACACTGATGTGGGAACAGGAACAGTACACTGATGTGGGAACAGGAACAGTACACTGATGTGGGAACAGGAACAGTACACTGATGTGGGAACAGGAACAGTACACTGATGTGGGAACAGGAACAGTACACTGATGTGGGAGCAGGAACAGTACACTGATGTGGGAACAGGAACAGTACACTGATGTGGGAACAGGAACAGTACACTGATGTGGGAACAGGAACAGTACACTGATGTGGGAACAGGAACAGTACACTGATGTGGGAACAGGAACAGTACACTGATGTGGGAACAGGAACAGTACACTGATGTGGGAACAGGAACAGTACACTGATGTGGGAACAGGAACAGTACACTGATGTGGGAACAGGAACAGTACACTGATGTGGGAACAGGAACAGTACACTGATGTGGGAACAGGAACAGTACACTGATGTGGGAACAGGAACAGTACACTGATGTGGGAACAGGAACAGTACACTGATGTGGGAACAGGAACAGTACACTGATGTGGGAACAGGAACAGTACACTGATGTGGGAACAGGAACAGTACACTGATGTGGGAGCAGGAACAGTACACTGATGTGGGAACAGGAACAGTACACTGATGTGGGAACAGGAACAGTACACTGATGTGGGAAGAGGAACAGTACACTGATGTGGGAACAGGAACAGTACACTGATGTGGGAACAGGAACAGTACACTGATGTGGGAGCAGGAACAGTACACTGATGTGGGAACAGGAACAGTACACTGATGTGGGAACAGGAACAGTACACTGATGTGGGAACAGGAACAGTACACTGATGTGGGAACAGGAACAGTACACTGATGTGGGAACAGGAACAGTACACTGATGTGGGAACAGGAACAGTACACTGATGTGGGAACAGGAACAGTACACTGATGTGGGAACAGGAACAGTACACTGATGTGGGAACAGGAACAGTACACTGATGTGGGAACAGGAACAGTACACTGATGTGGGAACAGGAACAGTACACTGATGTGGGAACAGGAACAGTACACTGATGTGGGAGCAGGAACAGTACACTGATGTGGGAACAGGAACAGTACACTGATGTGGGAACAGGAACAGTACACTGATGTGGGAACAGGAACAGTACACTGATGTGGGAACAGGAACAGTACACTGATGTGGGAACAGGAACAGTACACTGATGTGGGAACAGGAACAGTACACTGATGTGGGAACAGGAACAGTACACTGATGTGGGAACAGGAACAGTACACTGATGTGGGAACAGGAACAGTACACTGATGTGGGAACAGGAACAGTACACTGATGTGGGAACAGGAACAGTACACTGATGTGGGAGCAGGAACAGTACACTGATGTGGGAACAGGAACAGTACACTGATGTGGGAGCAGGAACAGTACACTGATGTGGGAACAGGAACAGTACACTGATGTGGGAGCAGGAACAGTACACTGATGTGGGAACAGGAACAGTACACTGATGTGGGAACAGGAACAGTACACTGATGTGGGAGCAGGAACAGTACACTGATGTGGGAACAGGAACAGTACACTGATGTGGGAACAGGAACAGTACACTGATGTGGGAACAGGAACAGTACACTGATGTGGGAACAGGAACAGTACACTGATGTGGGAACAGGAACAGTACACTGATGTGGGAACAGGAACAGTACACTGATGTGGGAACAGGAACAGTACACTGATGTGGGAACAGGAACAGTACACTGATGTGGGAACAGGAACAGTACACTGATGTGGGAACAGGAACAGTACACTGATGTGGGAACAGGAACAGTACACTGATGTGGGAACAGGAACAGTACACTGATGTGGGAACAGGAACAGTACACTGATGTGGGAGCAGGAACAGTACACTGATGTGGGAACAGGAACAGTACACTGATGTGGGAACAGGAACAGTACACTGATGTGGGAACAGGAACAGTACACTGATGTGGGAGCAGGAACAGTACACTGATGTGGGAACAGGAACAGTACACTGATGTGGGAGCAGGAACAGTACACTGATGTGGGAACAGGAACAGTACACTGATGTGGGAACAGGAACAGTACACTGATGTGGGAACAGGAACAGTACACTGATGTGGGAGCAGGAACAGTACACTGATGTGGGAACAGGAACAGTACACTGATGTGGGAGCAGGAACAGTACACTGATGTGGGAACAGGAACAGTACACTGATGTGGGAACAGGAACAGTACACTGATGTGGGAACAGGAACAGTACACTGATGTGGGAACAGGAACAGTACACTGATGTGGGAACAGGAACAGTACACTGATGTGGGAGCAGGAACAGTACACTGATGTGGGAACAGGAACAGTACACTGATGTGGGAACAGGAACAGTACACTGATGTGGGAACAGGAACAGTACACTGATGTGGGAACAGGAACAGTACACTGATGTGGGAACAGGAACAGTACACTGATGTGGGAACAGGAACAGTACACTGATGTGGGAACAGGAACAGTACACTGATGTGGGAACAGGAACAGTACACTGATGTGGGAACAGGAACAGTACACTGATGTGGGAACAGGAACAGTACACTGATGTGGGAGCAGGAACAGTATACTGATGTGGGAACAGGAACAGTACACTGATGTGGGAACAGGAACAGTACACTGATGTGGGAACAGGAACAGTACACTGATGTGGGAACAGGAACTGTACACTGATGTGGGAGCAGGAACAGTACACTGATGTGGGAACAGGAACAGTACACTGATGTGGGAACAGGAACAGTACACTGATGTGGGAACAGGAACAGTACACTGATGTGGGAACAGGAACAGTACACTGATGTGGGAACAGGAACAGTACACTGATGTGGGAACAGGAACAGTACACTGATGTGGGAACAGGAACAGTACACTGATGTGGGAACAGGAACAGTACACTGATGTGGGAACAGGAACAGTACACTGATGTGGGAACAGGAACAGTACACTGATGTGGGAACAGGAACAGTACACTGATGTGGGAACAGGAACAGTACACTGATGTGGGAACAGGAACAGTACACTGATGTGGGAACAGGAACAGTACACTGATGTGGGAACAGGAACAGTACACTGATGTGGGAACAGGAACAGTACACTGATGTGGGAACAGGAACAGTACACTGATGTGGGAACAGGAACAGTACACTGATGTGGGAGCAGGAACAGTACACTGATGTGGGAACAGGAACAGTACACTGATGTGGGAGCAGGAACAGTACACTGATGTGGGAACAGGAACAGTACACTGATGTGGGAACAGGAACAGTACACTGATGTGGGAACAGGAACAGTACACTGATGTGGGAACAGGAACAGTACACTGATGTGGGAGCAGGAACAGTACACTGATGTGGGAACAGGAACAGTACACTGATGTGGGAACAGGAACAGTACACTGATGTGGGAGCAGGAACAGTACACTGATGTGGGAACAGGAACAGTACACTGATGTGGGAACAGGAACAGTACACTGATGTGGGAACAGGAACAGTACACTGATGTAGGAACAGGAACAGTACATTGATGCGGGAACAGGAACAGTACACTGATGTGGGAACAGAAACAGTACACTGATGTGGGAACAGGAACAGTACACTGATGTGGGAACAGGAACAGTACACTGATGTGGGAAGAGGAAGTGGACACTGATGTTGGAACAGGAACAGTACACTGATGTGGGAACAGGAACAGTACACTGATGTGGGAACAGGGAGAGTACACTGATGTGGGAGCAGGAACTGTACACTGATGTGGGAACAGGAACAGTACACTGATGTGGGAACAGGAACAGTACACTGATGTGGGAACAGGAACAGTACACTGATGTGGGAACAGGAACAGTACACTGATGTGGGAACAGGAACAGTACACTGATGTGGGAACAGGAACAGTACACTGATGTGGGAACAGGAACAGTACACTGATGTGGGAACAGGAACAGTACACTGATGTGGGAACAGGAACAGTACACTGATGTGGGAGCAGGAACAGTACACTGATGTGGGAACAGGAACAGTACACTGATGTGGGAACAGGAACAGTACACTGATGTGGGAACAGGAACAGTACACTGATGTGGGAACAGGAACAGTACACTGATGTGGGAACAGGAACAGTACACTGATGTGGGAACAGGAACAGTACACTGATGTGGGAACAGGAACAGTACACTGATGTGGGAACAGGAACAGTACACTGATGTGGGAACAGGAACAGTACACTGATGTGGGAACAGGAACAGTACACTGATGTGGGAACAGGAACAGTACACTGATGTGGGAACAGGAACAGTACACTGATGTGGGAACAGGAACAGTACACTGATGTGGGAACAGGAACAGTACACTGATGTGGGAACAGGAACAGTACACTGATGTGGGAACAGGAACAGTACACTGATGTGGGAACAGGAACAGTACACTGATGTGGGAGCAGGAACAGTACACTGATGTGGGAACAGGAACAGTACACTGATGTGGGAACAGGAACAGTACACTGATGTGGGAACAGGAACAGTACACTGATGTGGGAACAGGAACAGTACACTGATGTGGGAACAGGAACAGTACACTGATGTGGGAACAGGAACAGTACACTGATGTGGGAACAGGAACAGTACACTGATGTGGGAACAGGAACAGTACACTGATGTGGGAACAGGAACAGTACACTGATGTGGGAGCAGGAACAGTACACTGATGTGGGAACAGGAACAGTACACTGATGTGGGAACAGGAACAGTACACTGATGTGGGAACAGGAACAGTACACTGATGTGGGAACAGGAACAGTACACTGATGTGGGAACAGGAACAGTACACTGATGTGGGAACAGGAACAGTACACTGATGTGGGAACAGGAACAGTACACTGATGTGGGAACAGGAACAGTACACTGATGTGGGAACAGGAACAGTACACTGATGTGGGAACAGGAACAGTACACTGATGTGGGAACAGGAACAGTACACTGATGTGGGAACAGGAACAGTACACTGATGTGGGAACAGGAACAGTACACTGATGTGGGAGCAGGAACAGTACACTGATGTGGGAACAGGAACAGTACACTGATGTGGGAACAGGAACAGTACACTGATGTGGGAACAGGAACAGTACACTGATGTGGGAACAGGAACAGTACACTGATGTGGGAACATGAACAGTACACTGATGTGGTAACAGGGACAGTACACTGATGTGGGAACAGGGACAGTACACTGAAGTGGGAACAGGAACAGTACACTGTTGTGGGAGCAGGAACAGTACACTGATGTGGGAACAGGAACAGTACACTGATGTGGGAACAGGAACAGTACACTGATGTGGGAACAGGAACAGTACACTGATGTGGGAACAGGAACAGTACACTGATGTGGGAACAGGAACAGTACACTGATGTGGGAACAGGAACAGTACACTGATGTGGGAACAGGAACAGTACACTGATGTGGGAACAGGAACAGTACACTGATGTGGGAACAGGAACAGTACACTGATGTGGGAACAGGAACAGTACACTGATGTGGGAACAGGAACAGTACACTGATGTGGGAACAGGAACAGTACACTGATGTGGGAACAGGAACAGTACACTGATGTGGGAACAGGAACAGTACACTGATGTGGGAACAGGAACAGTACACTGATGTGGGAACAGGAACAGTACACTGATGTGGGAACAGGAACAGTACACTGATGTGGGAACAGGAACAGTACACTGATGTGGGAACAGGAACAGTACACTGATGTGGGAACAGGAACAGTACACTGATGTGGGAACAGGAACAGTACACTGATGTGGGAACAGGAACAGTACACTGATGTGGGAACAGGAACAGTACACTGATGTGGGAACAGGAACAGTACACTGATGTGGGAACAGGAACAGTACACTGATGTGGGAACAGGAACAGTACACTGATGTGGGAACAGGAACAGTACACTGATGTGGGAACAGGAACAGTACACTGATGTGGGAACAGGAACAGTACACTGATGTGGGAGCAGGAACAGTACACTGATGTGGGAACAGGAACAGTACACTGATGTGGGAACAGGAACAGTACACTGATGTGGGAACAGGAACAGTACACTGATGTGGGAACAGGAACAGTACACTGATGTGGGAACAGGAACAGTACACTGATGAGGGAACAGGAACAGTACACTGATGTGGGAACAGGAACAGTACACTGATGTGGGAACAGGAACAGTACACTGATGTGGGAGCAGGAACAGTACACTGATGTGGGAACAGGAACAGTACACTGATGTGGGAGCAGGAACAGTACACTGATGTGGGAACAGGAACAGTACACTGATGTGGGAACAGGAACAGTACACTGATGTGGGAACAGGAACAGTACACTGATGTGGGAGCAGGAACAGTACACTGATGTGGGAACAGGAACAGTACACTGATGTGGGAGCAGGAACAGTACACTGATGTGGGAACAGGAACAGTACACTGATGTGGGAACAGGAACAGTACACTGATGTGGGAACAGGAACAGTACACTGATGTGGGAACAGGAACAGTACGCTGATGTGGGAACAGGAACAGTACACTGATGTGGGAACAGGAACAGTACACTGATGTGGGAACAGGAACAGTACACTGATGTGGGAACAGGAACAGTACACTGATGTGGGAACAGGAACAGTACACTGATGTGGGAACAGGAACAGTACACTGATGTGGGAACAGGAACAGTACACTGATGTGGGAACAGGAACAGTACACTGATGTGGGAACAGGAACAGTACACTGATGTGGGAACAGGAACAGTACACTGATGTGGGAACAGGAACAGTACACTGATGTGGGAACAGGAACAGTACACTGATGTGGGAACAGGAACAGTACACTGATGTGGGAACAGGAACAGTACACTGATGTGGGAACAGGAACAGTACACTGATGTGGGAACAGGAACAGTACACTGATGTGGGAACAGGAACAGTACACTGATGTGGGAACAGGAACAGTACACTGATGTGGGAACAGGAACAGTACACTGATGTGGGAACAGGAACAGTACACTGATGTGGGAACAGGAACAGTACACTGATGTGGGAACAGGAACAGTACACTGATGTGGGAACAGGAACAGTACACTGATGTGGGAACAGGAACAGTACACTGATGTGGGAACAGGAACAGTACACTGATGTGGGAACAGGAACAGTACACTGATGTGGGAACAGGAACAGTACACTGATGTGGGAACAGGAACAGTACACTGATGTGGGAACAGGAACAGTACACTGATGTGGGAACAGGAACAGTACACTGATGTGGGAACAGGAACAGTACACTGATGTGGGAACAGGAACAGTACACTGATGTGGGAACAGGAACAGTACACTGATGTGGGAACAGGAACAGTACACTGATGTGGGAACAGGAACAGTACACTGATGTGGGAACAGGAACAGTACACTGATGTGGGAACAGGAACAGTACACTGATGTGGGAGCAGGAACAGTACACTGATGTGGGAGCAGGAACAGTACACTGATGTGGGAACAGGAACAGTACACTGATGTGGGAATAGGAACAGTACACTGATGTGGGAACAGGAACAGTACACTGATGTGGGAACAGGAACAGTACACTGATGTGGGAACAGGAACAGTACACTGATGTGGGAACAGGAACAGTACACTGATGTGGGAACAGGAACAGTACACTGATGTGGGAGCAGGGAGAGTACACTGATGTGGGAACAGGAACAGTACACTGATGTGGGAACAGGAACAGTACACTGATGTGGGAACAGGAACAGTACACTGATGTGGGAACAGGAACAGTACACTGATGTGGGAGCAGGAACAGTACACTGATGTGGGAACAGGAACAGTACACTGATGTGGGAACAGGAACAGTACACTGATGTGGGAACAGGAACAGTACACTGATGTGGGAACAGGAACAGTACACTGATGTGGGAACAGGAACAGTACACTGATGTGGGAGCAGGAACAGTACACTGATGTGGGAACAGGAACAGTACACTGATGTGGGAACAGGAACAGTACACTGATGTGGGAACAGGAACAGTACACTGATGTGGGAACAGGAACAGTACACTGATGTGGGAACAGGAACAGTACACTGATGTGGGAACAGGAACAGTACACTGATGTGGGAACAGGAACAGTACACTGATGTGGGAACAGGAACAGTACACTGATGTGGGAACAGGAACAGTACACTGATGTGGGAACAGGAACAGTACACTGATGTGGGAACAGGAACAGTACACTGATGTGGGAACAGGAACAGTACACTGATGTGGGAACAGGAACAGTACACTGATGTGGGAGCAGGAACAGTACACTGATGTGGGAACAGGAACAGTACACTGATGTGGGAACAGGAACAGTACACTGATGTGGGAACAGGAACAGTACACTGATGTGGGAACAGGAACAGTACACTGATGTGGGAACAGGAACAGTACACTGATGTGGGAACAGGAACAGTACACTGATGTGGGAACAGGAACAGTACACTGATGTGGGAACAGGAACAGTACACTGATGTGGGAACAGGAACAGTACACTGATGTGGGAACAGGAACAGTACACTGATGTGGGAACAGGAACAGTACACTGATGTGGGAACAGGAACAGTACACTGATGTGGGAACAGGAACAGTACACTGATGTGGGAACAGGAACAGTACACTGATGTGGGAACAGGAACAGTACACTGATGTGGGAACAGGAACAGTACACTGATGTGGGAACAGGAACAGTACACTGATGTGGGAACAGGAACAGTACACTGATGTGGGAACAGGAACAGTACACTGATGTGGGAACAGGAAAACTACACTGATGTGGGAGCAGGAACAGTACACTGATGTGGGAACAGGAACAGTAAACTGATGTGGGAACAGGAACAGTACACTGATGTGGGAACAGGAACAGTACACTGATGTGGGAGCAGGAACTGTACACTGATGTGGGAACAGGAACAGTACACTGATGTGGGAACAGGAACAGTACACTGATGTGGGAACAGGAACAGTACACTGATGTGGGAACAGGAACAGTACACTGATGTGGGAACAGGAACAGTACACTGATGTGGGAACAGGAACAGTACACTGATGTGGGAACAGGAACAGTACACTGATGTGGGAACAGGAACAGTACACTGATGTGGGAACAGGAACAGTACACTGATGTGGGAGCAGGAACAGTACACTGATGTGGGAACAGGAACAGTACACTGATGTGGGAACAGGAACAGTACACTGATGTGGGAACAGGAACAGTACACTGATGTGGGAACAGGAACAGAACACTGATGTCGGAGCAGGAACAGAACACTGATGTGGGAACAGGAACAGTACGCTGATGTGGGAACAGGAACAGAACACTGATGTGGGAGCAGGAACAGAACACTGATGTGGGAATAGGAACAGTACGCTGATGTGGGAACAGGAACAGAACACTGATGTGGGAGCAGGAACAGTACACTGATGTGGGAACAGAAACAGTACACTGATGTGGGAACAGGAACAGTACACTGATGTGGGAACAGGAACAGTACACTGATGTGGGAACAGGAACAGTACACTGATGTGGAAGCAGGAACAGTACACTGATGTGGGAACAGGAACAGTACACTGATGTGGGAACAGGAACAGTACACTGATGTGGGAACAGGAACAGTACACTGATGTGGGAGCAGGAACAGTACACTGATGTGGGAACAGGAACAGTACACTGATGTGGGAACAGGAACAGTACACTGATGTGGGAACAGGAACAGTACACTGATGTGGGAACAGGAACAGTACACTGATGTGGGAGCAGGAACAGTACACTGATGTGGGAACAGGAACAGTACACTGATGTGGGAACAGGAACAGTACACTGATGTGGGAGCAGGAACAGTACACTGATGTGGGAACAGGAACAGTACACTGATGTGGGAACAGGAACAGTACACTGATGTGGGAACAGGAACAGTACACTGATGTGGGAACAGGAACAGTACACTGATGTGGGAACAGGAACAGTACACTGATGTGGGAACAGGAACAGTACACTGATGTGGGAACAGGAACAGTACACTGATGTGGGAACAGGAACAGTACACTGATGTGGGAACAGGAACAGTACACTGATGTGGGAACAGGAACAGTACACTGATGTGGGAAAAGGAACAGTACACTGATGTGGGAACAGGAACAGTACACTGATGTGGGAACAGGAACAGTACACTGATGTGGGAACAGGAACAGTACACTGATGTGGGAACAGGAACAGTACACTGATGTGGGAGCAGGAACAGTACACTGATGTGGGAACAGGAACAGTACACTGATGTGGGAACAGGAACAGTACACTGATGTGGGAACAGGAACAGTACACTGATGTGGGAACAGGAACAGTACACTGATGTGGGAACAGGAACAGTACACTGATGTGGGAACAGGAACAGTACACTGATGTGGGAGCAGGAACAGTACACTGATGTGGGAACAGGAACAGTACACTGATGTGGGAACAGGAACAGTACACTGATGTGGGAACAGGAACTGTACACTGATGTGGGAGCAGGAACAGTACACTGATGTGGGAACAGGAACAGTACACTGATGTGGGAACAGGAACAGTACACTGATGTGGGAACAGGAACAGTACACTGATGTGGGAGCAGGAACAGTACACTGATGTGGGAACAGGAACAGTACACTGATGTGGGAACAGGAACAGTACACTGATGTGGGAGCAGGAACAGTACACTGATGTGGGAACAGGAACAGTACACTGATGTGGGAACAGGAACAGTACACTGATGTGGGAACAGGAACAGTACACTGATGTGGGAACAGGAACAGTACACTGATGTGGGAGCAGGAACAGTACACTGATGTGGGAACAGGAACAGTACACTGATGTGGGAACAGGAGCAGTACACTGATGTGGGAACAGGAACAGTACACTGATGTGGGAGCAGGGACAGTACACTGATGTGGGAACAGGAACAGTACACTGATGTGGGAACAGGAACAGTACACTGATGTGGGAACAGGAACAGTACACTGATGTGGGAACAGGAACAGTACACTGATGTGGGAACAGGAACAGTACACTGATGTGGGAACAGGAACAGTACACTGATGTGGGAACAGGAACAGTACACTGATGTGGGAGCAGGAACAGTACACTGATGTGGGAACAGGAACAGTACACTGATGTGGGAACAGGAACAGTACACTGATGTGGGAACAGGAACAGTACACTGATGTGGGAACAGGAACAGTACACTGATGTGGGAACAGGAACAGTACACTGATGTGGGAACAGGAACAGTACACTGATGTGGGAACAGGAACAGTACACTGATGTGGGAACAGGAACAGTACACTGATGTGGGAACAGGAACAGTACACTGATGTGGGAGCAGGAACAGTACACTGATGTGGGAACAGGAACAGTACACTGATGTGGGAACAGGAACAGTACACTGATGTGGGAACAGGAACAGTACACTGATGTGGGAACAGGAACAGTACACTGATGTGGGAACAGGAACAGTACACTGATGTGGGAACAGGAACAGTACACTGATGTGGGAACAGGAACAGTACACTGATGTGGGAACAGGAACAGTACACTGATGTGGGAACAGGAACAGTACACTGATGTGGGAACAGGAACAGTACACTGATGTGGGAACAGGAACAGTACACTGATGTGGGAACAGGAACAGTACACTGATGTGGGAACAGGAACAGTACACTGATGTGGGAACAGGAACAGTACACTGATGTGGGAACAGGAACAGTACACTGATGTGGGAACAGGAACAGTACACTGATGTGGGAACAGGAACAGTACACTGATGTGGGAACAGGAACAGTACACTGATGTGGGAACAGGAACAGTACACTGATGTGGGAACAGGAACAGTACACTGATGTGGGAACAGGAACAGTACACTGATGTGGGAACAGGAACAGTACACTGATGTGGGAACAGGAACAGTACACTGATGTGGGAACAGGAACAGTACACTGATGTGGGAACAGGAACAGTACACTGATGTGGGAGCAGGAACAGTACACTGATGTGGGAACAGGAACAGTACACTGATGTGGGAGCAGGAACAGTACACTGATGTGGGAACAGGAACAGTACACTGATGTGGGAACAGGAACAGTACACTGATGTGGGAGCAGGAACAGTACACTGATGTGGGAACAGGAACAGTACACTGATGTGGGAACAGGAACAGTACACTGATGTGGGAACAGGAACAGTACACTGATGTGGGAACAGGAACAGTACACTGATGTGGGAACAGGAACAGTACACTGATGTGGGAACAGGAACAGTACACTGATGTGGGAACAGGAACAGTACACTGATGTGGGAGCAGGAACAGTACACTGATGTGGGAACAGGAACAGTACACTGATGTGGGAACAGGAACAGTACACTGATGTGGGAACAGGAACAGTACACTGATGTGGGAACAGGAACAGTACACTGATGTGGGAACAGGAACAGTACACTGATGTGGGAACAGGAACAGTACACTGATGTGGGAACAGGAACAGTACACTGATGTGGGAACAGGAACAGTACACTGATGTGGGAACAGGAACAGTACACTGATGTGGGAACAGGAACAGTACACTGATGTGGGAACAGGAACAGTACACTGATGTGGGAGCAGGAACAGTACACTGATGTGGGAACAGGAACAGTACACTGATGTGGGAACAGGAACAGTACACTGATGTGGGAACAGGAACAGTACACTGATGTGGGAACAGGAACAGTACACTGATGTGGGAACAGGAACAGTACACTGATGTGGGAACAGGAACAGTACACTGATGTGGGAACAGGAACAGTACACTGATGTGGGAACAGGAACAGTACACTGATGTGGGAACAGGAACAGTACACTGATGTGGGAGCAGGAACAGTACACTGATGTGGGAACAGGAACAGTACACTGATGTGGGAACAGGAACAGTACACTGATGTGGGAACAGGAACAGTACACTGATGTGGGAACAGGAACAGTACACTGATGTGGGAACAGGAACAGTACACTGATGTGGGAACAGGAACAGTACACTGATGTGGGAACAGGAACAGTACACTGATGTGGGAACAGGAACAGTACACTGATGTGGGAGCAGGAACAGTACACTGATGTGGGAACAGGAACAGTACACTGATGTGGGAACAGGAACAGTACACTGATGTGGGAACAGGAACAGTACACTGATGTGGGAGCAGGAACAGTACACTGATGTGGGAACAGGAACAGTACACTGATGTGGGAACAGGAACAGTACACTGATGTGGGAGCAGGAACAGTACACTGATGTGGGAACAGGAACAGTACACTGATGTGGGAACAGGAACAGTACACTGATGTGGGAACAGGAACAGTACACTGATGTGGGAGCAGAAACAGTACACTGATGTGGGAACAGGTACAGTACACTGATGTGGGAACAGGAACAGTACACTGATGTGGGAACAGGAACAGTGAACTGGGGTGGGAACAGGAACTGTACACTGATATGGAAGCAGGAACAGTACTCTGATGTGGGAACAGGAACAGTACACTGATGTGGGAACAGGAACAGTACACTGATGTGGGAACAGGAACAGTACACTGATGTGGGAACAGGAACAGTACACTGATGTGGGAACAGGAACAGTACACTGATGTGGGAACAGGAACAGTACACTGATGTGGGAGCAGGAACAGTACACTGAT
Organism: Carcharodon carcharias; assembly: GCF_017639515.1. NCBI lineage: Eukaryota > Metazoa > Chordata > Chondrichthyes > Lamniformes > Lamnidae > Carcharodon > Carcharodon carcharias. The sequence continues at coordinate 45,304,563 of NC_054491.1, forward strand.
GTGGGAACAGGAACAGTACACTGATGTGGGAACAGGAACAGTACACTGATGTGGGAACAGGAACAGTACACTGATGTGGGAACAGGAACAGTACACTGATGTGGGAACAGGAACAGTACACTGATGTGGGAGCAGGAACAGTACACTGATGTGGGAACAGGAACAGTACACTGATGTGGGAACAGGAACAGTACACTGATGTGGGAGCAGGAACAGTACACTGATGTGGAAGCAGGAACAGTACACTGATGTGGGAACAGGAACAGTACACTGATGTGGGAACAGGAACAGTACACTGATGTGGGAACAGGAACAGAACACTGATGTGGGAGCAGGAACAGTACACTGATGTGGGAACAGGAACAGTACACTGATGTGGGAACAGGAACAGTACACTGATGTGGGAACAGGAACAGTACACTGATGTGGGAACAGGAACAGTACACTGATGTGGGAACAGGAACAGTACACTGATGTGGGAACAGGAACAGTACACTGATGTGGGAACAGGAACAGTACACTGATGTGGGAACAGGAACAGTACACTGATGTGGGAACAGGAACAGTACACTGATGTGGGAACAGGAACAGTACACTGATGTGGGAACAGGAACAGTACACTGATGTGGGAACAGGAACAGTACACTGATGTGGGAACAGGAACAGTACACTGATGTGGGAACAGGAACAGTACACTGATGTGGGAACAGGAACAGTACACTGATGTGGGAACAGGAACAGTACACTGATGTGGGAACAGGAACAGTACACTGATGTGGGAACAGGAACAGTACACTGATGTGGGAACAGGAACAGTACACTGATGTGGGAGCAGGAACAGTACACTGATGTGGGAACAGGAACAGTACACTGATGTGGGAACAGGAACAGTACACTGATGTGGGAACAGGAACAGTACACTGATGTGGGAACAGGAACAGTACACTGATGTGGGAACAGGAACAGTACACTGATGTGGGAACAGGAACAGTACACTGATGTGGGAGCAGGAACAGTACACTGATGTGGGAACAGGAACAGTACACTGATGTGGGAACAGGAACAGTACACTGATGTGGGAACAGGAACAGTACACTGATGTGGGAACAGGAACAGTACACTGATGTGGGAGCAGGAACAGTACACTGATGTGGGAACAGGAACAGTACACTGATGTGGGAGCAGGAACAGTACACTGATGTGGGAACAGGAACAGTACACTGATGTGGGAACAGGAACAGTACACTGATGTGGGAACAGGAACAGTACACTGATGTGGGAACAGGAACAGTACACTGATGTGGGAAGAGGAACAGTACACTGATGTGGGAAGCAGGAACAGTACACTGATGTGGGAACAGGAACAGTACACTGATGTGGGAACAGGAACAGTACACTGATGTGGGAACAGGAACAGTACACTGATGTGGGAACAGGAACAGTACACTGATGTGGGAACAGGAACAGTACACTGATGTGGGAACAGGAACAGTACACTGATGTGGGAACAGGAACAGTACACTGATGTGGGAACAGGAACAGTACACTGATGTGGGAACAGGAACAGTACACTGATGTGGGAACAGGAACAGTACACTGATGTGGGAACAGGAACAGTACACTGATGTGGGAACAGGAACAGTACACTGATGTGGGAACAGGAACAGTACACTGATGTGGGAACAGGAACAGTACACTGATGTGGGAGCAGGAACAGTACACTGATGTGGGAACAGGAACAGTACACTGATGTGGGAACAGGAACAGTACACTGATGTGGGAACAGGAACAGTACACTGATGTGGGAGCAGGAACAGTACACTGATGTGGGAACAGGAACAGTACGCTGATGTGGGAACAGGAACAGTACACTGATGTGGGAACAGGAACAGTACACTGATGTGGGAACAGGAACAGAACACTGATGTGGGAACAGGAACAGTACGCTGATGTGGGAACAGGAACAGAACACTGATGTGGGAGCAGGAACAGAACACTGATGTGGGAATAGGAACAGTACGCTGATGTGGGAACAGGAACAGAACTCTGATGTGGGAGCAGGAACAGTACACTGATGTGGGAACAGGAACAGTACACTGATGTGGGAACAGGAACAGAACACTGATGTGGGAACAGGAACAGTACACTGATGTGGGAACAGGAACAGTACACTGATGTGGGAACAGGAACAGTACACTGATGTGGGAACAGGAACAGTACACTGATGTGGGAACAGGAACAGTACACTGATGTGGGAACAGGAACAGTACTCTGATGTGGGAACAGGAACAGTACACTGATGTGGGAACAGGAACAGTACACTGATGTGGGAACAGGAACAGTACACTGATGTGGGAGCAGGAACAGTACACTGATGTGGGAACAGGAACAGTACACTGATGTGGGAACAGGAACAGTACACTGATGTGGGAACAGGAACAGTACACTGATGTGGGAACAGGAACAGTACACTGATGTGGGAACAGGAACAGTACACTGATGTGGGAACAGGAACAGTACACTGATGTGGGAACAGGAACAGTACACTGATGTGGGAACAGGAACAGTACACTGATGTGGGAGCAGGAACAGTACACTGATGTGGGAACAGGAACAGTACACTGATGTGGGAACAGGAACAGTACACTGATGTGGGAACAGGAACAGTACACTGATGTGGGAACAGGAACAGTACACTGATGTGGGAAGAGGAACAGTACACTGATGTGGGAGCAGGAACAGTACACTGATGTGGGAACAGGAACAGTACACTGATGTGGGAACAGGAACAGTACACTGATGTGGGAACAGGAACAGTACACTAATGTGGGAACAGGAACAGTACACTGATGTGGGAACAGGAACAGTACACTGATGTGGGAGCAGGAACAGTACACTGATGTGGGAACAGGAACAGTACACTGATGTGGGAACAGGAACAGTACACTGATGTGGGAACAGGAACAGTACACTGATGTGGGAGCAGGAACAGTACACTGATGTGGGAACAGGAACAGTACACTGATGTGGGAACAGGAACAGTACACTGATGTGGGAGCAGGAACAGTACACTGATGTGGGAACAGGAACAGTACACTGATGTGGGAACAGGAACAGTACACTGATGTGGGAACAGGAACAGTACACTGATGTGGGAACAGGAACAGTACACTGATGTGTGAACAGGAACAGTACACTGATGTGGGAACAGGAACAGTACACTGATGTGGGAACAGGAACAGTACACTGATGTGGGAACAGGAACAGTACACTGATGTGGGAACAGGAACAGTACACTGATGTGGGAACAGGAACAGTACACTGATGTGGGAACAGGAACAGTACACTGATGTGGGAACAGGAACAGTACACTGATGTGGGAGCAGGAACAGTACACTGATGTGGGAACAGGAACAGTACACTGATGTGGGAACAGGAACAGTACACTGATGTGGGAACAGGAACAGTACACTGATGTGGGAACAGGAACAGTACACTGATGTGGGAGCAGGAACAGTACACTGATGTGGGAACAGGAACAGTACACTGATGTGGGAACAGGAACAGTACACTGATGTGGGAGCAGGAACAGTACACTGATGTGGGAACAGGAACAGTACACTGATGTGGGAACAGGAACAGTACACTGATGTGGGAGCAGGAACAGTACACTGATGTGGGAACAGGAACAGTACACTGATGTGGGAACAGGAACAGTACACTGATGTGGGAACAGGAACAGTACACTGATGTGGGAACAGGAACAGTACACTGATGTGGGAACAGGAACAGTACACTGATGTGGGAACAGGAACAGTACACTGATGTGGGAACAGGAACAGTACACTGATGTGGGAACAGGAACAGTACACTGATGTGGGAACAGGAACAGTACACTGATGTGGGAACAGGAACAGTACACTGATGTGGGAACAGGAACAGTACACTGATGTGGGAACAGGAACAGTACACTGATTTGGGAGCAGGGACAGTACACTGATGTGGGAACAGGAACAGTACACTGATGTGGGAACAGGAACAGTACACTGATGTGGGAACAGGAACAGTACGCTGATGTGGGAGCAGGAACAGTACACTGATGTGGGAACAGGAACAGTACACTGATGTGGGAACAGGAACAGTACACTGATGTGGGAACAGGAACAGTACACTGATGTGGGAACAGGAACAGTACACTGATGTGGGAACAGGAACAGTACACTGATGTGGGAACAGGAACAGTACACTGATGTGGGAACAGGAACAGTACACTGATGTGGGAGCAGGAACAGTACACTGATGTGGGAACAGGAACAGTACACTGATAAGGAAGCAGGAACAGTACACTGATGTGGGAACAGGAACAGTACACTGATGTGGGAACAGGAACAGTACACTGATGTGGGAGCAGGAACAGTACACTGATGTGGGAACAGGAACAGTACACTGATGTGGGAACAGGAACAGTACACTGATGTGGGAACAGGAACAGTACACTGATGTGGGAACAGGAACAGTACACTGATGTGGGAGCAGGAACAGTACACTGATGTGGGAACAGGAACAGTACACTGATGTGGGAACAGGAACAGTACACTGATGTGGGAACAGGAACAGTACACTGATGTGGGAACAGGAACAGTACACTGATGTGGGAACAGGAACAGTACACTGATGTGGGAGCAGGAACAGTACACTGATGTGGGAACAGGAACAGTACACTGATGTGGGAACAGGAACAGTACACTGATGTGGGAACAGGAACAGTACACTGATGTGGGAACAGGAACAGTACACTGATGTGGGAACAGGAACAGTACACTGATGTGGGAACAGGAACAGTACACTGATGTGGGAACAGGAACAGTACACTGATGTGGGAACAGGAACAGTACACTGATGTGGGAACAGGAACAGTACACTGATGTGGGAGCAGGAACAGTACACTGATGTGGGAGCAGGAACAGTACACTGATGTGGGAGCAGGAACAGTACACTGATGTGGGAACAGGAACAGTACACTGATGTGGGAACAGGAACAGTACACTGATGTGGGAGCAGGAACAGTACACTGATGTGGGAGCAGGAACAGTACACTGATGTGGGAACAGGAACAGTACACTGATGTGGGAGCAGGAACAGTACACTGATGTGGGAACAGGAACAGTACACTGATGTGGGAACAGGAACAGTACACTGATGTGGGAACAGGAACAGTACACTGATGTGGGAACAGGAACAGTACACTGATGTGGGAACAGGAACAGTACACTGATGTGGGAACAGGAACAGTACACTGATGTGGGAACAGGAACAGTACACTGATGTGGGAACAGGAACAGTACACTGATGTGGGAACAGGAACAGTACACTGATGTGGGAACAGGAACAGTACACTGATGTGGGAACAGGAACAGTACACTGATGTGGGAACAGGAACAGTACACTGATGTGGGAACAGGAACAGTACACTGATGTGGGAACAGGAACAGTACACTGATGTGGGAACAGGAACAGTACACTGTTGTGGGAACAGGAACAGTACACTGATGTGGGAACAGGAACAGTACACTGATGTGGGAACAGGAACAGTATACTGATGTGGGAACAGGAACAGTACACTGATGTGGGAACAGGAACAGTACACTGATGTGGGAACAGGAACAGTACACTGATGTGGGAACAGGAACAGTACACTGATGTGGGAGCAGGAACAGTACACTGATGTGGGAACAGGAACAGTACACTGATGTGGGAACAGGAACAGTACACTGATGTGGGAACAGGAACAGTACACTGATGTGGGAACAGGAACAGTACACTGATGTGGGAGCAGGAACAGTACACTGATGTGGGAGCAGGAACAGTACACTGATGTGGGAACAGGAACAGTACACTGATGTGGGAACAGGAACAGTACACTGATGTGGGAACAGGAACAGTACACTGATGTGGGAACAGGAACAGTACACTGATGTGGGAACAGGAACAGTACACTGATGTGGGAACAGGAACAGTACACTGATGTGGGAGCAGGAACAGTACACTGATGTGGGAATAGGAACAGTACTCTGATGTGGGAACAGGAACAATACACTGATGTGGGAACAGGAACAGTACACTGATGTGGGAACAGGAACAGTACACTGATGTGGGAACAGGAACAGTACACTGATGTGGGAACAGGAACAGTACACTGATGTGGGAACAGGAACAGTACACTGATGTGGGAACAGGAACAGTACACTGATGTGGGAACAGGAACAGTACACTGATGTGGGAACAGGAACAGTACACTGATGTGGGAACAGGAACAGTACACTGATGTGGGAACAGGAACAGTACACTGATGTGGGAGCAGGAACAGTACACTGATGTGGGAACAGGAACAGTACACTGATGTGGGAACAGGAACAGTACACTGATGTGGGAACAGGAACAGTACACTGATGTGGGAACAGGAACAGTACACTGATGTGGGAACAGGAACAGTACACTGATGTGGGAACAGGAACAGTACACTGATGTGGGAACAGGAACAGTACACTGATGTGGGAGCAGGAACAGTACACTGATGTGGGAACAGGAACAGTACACTGATGTGGGAACAGGAACAGTACACTGATGTGGGAACAGGAACAGTACACTGATGTGGGAACAGGAACAGTACACTGATGTGGGAACAGGAACAGTACACTGATGTGGGAACAGGAACAGTACGTTGATGTGGGAACACGAACAGTACACTGATGTGGGAACAGGAACAGTACACTGAAGTGGAAGCAGGAACAGTACACTGATGTGGGAACAGGAACAGTACACTGATGTGGGAACAGGAACAGTACACTGATGTGGGAACAGGAACAGTACACTGATGTGGGAACAGGAACAGTACACTGATGTGGGAGCAGGAACAGTACACTGATGTGGGAACAGGGACAGTACACTGATGTGGAAACAGGAACAGTACACTGATGTGCGAGCAGGGACAGTACACTGATGTGGGAGCAGGGACTGTACACTGATGTGGGAGCAGGGACAGTACACTGATGTGGGAACAGGAACAGTACACTGATGTGGGAACAGGAACAGTACACTGATGTGGAAACAGGAACAGTACACTGATGTGCGAGCAGGGACAGTACACTGATGTGGGAGCAGGGACTGTACACTGATGTGGGAGCAGGGACAGTACACTGATGTGCACAGATGGAATAAGTCTCTCTGCAGCCCGAATGCTCAGTGTTACGCATGATGTAATGATGTGAATAGTGGGTGCATCCCAGCCACACAATGAAACTGTGAAAGGGCTGATGCAATTGAAAAGGCTGTTGAGCGGGACACCCCTTGTGGACAATGGTGCCAACCTTTACCTTCTCAGCACCCCCTGACGCAGGGTCAATCCATGCCACATGGTCTTGTGGCAGAGGCTGCCCCTTGCAATGCCACAAGCTCAGGAGCCTGTGGAGGAGACCTCAAGACCAGGATGGACACTACAGGCACCTCAGCTGGACACAGGTACGATGGATCCGGCAGCCTCCACCTCCCCCTCAGCCACAGGGGGAAGATCATGTGGGAGTGGGCCTGGGTATGAGGCACCATGCTGGGAATTACACTTGACAGATAACCTGGGTGTTGCTTCTCTTTCTTTTTTCTCCTTTGATTTATATTGTTACAATAATATTGTTTGAGTCTTTTTTTATGGTCCTGGGGACCAGAAGGAAGGCCAAGGGAGAAGGTGGTTTGGGTGGTGGGTGGGTTGGTGGGGGTGAGGGAAGGCTTTATTACAGTTGCTAGGTCTGTGATATTGTGTATTATCTGTGATATAATGTACAGTGCAGACCCCATGATTCTTGTCCATGGGAGGCAGTTGGGTGATCCAGATGTGCGCTCGCTGGTGGGTGATTGACCATCCTGATGGAAGTTGAATTTTGCAGTCATGTGACATAGGCCTGGGAGCCACTCAGGTGAAGGGTTGAAAGGGGCACGTGGATACGAGACTAGGCCATAGTGAGCTGTAGATTGAGTAAGGAGTTGGGAATTTGGTTTGGGTGCAAATTTGGGGTAGAGGTGTTCTCCTTTTTCCATTCCTTTTCCACTCCAGTGGTTGGTGAGTTTCCTTCCTTGCCTCAAAACTAGATGAGAGCAACTTTCTATTACTTTATCTGTGTAAATTATTAACTAATTGACTAATGAAATGAATAAGGTTGGAGGGAAATGGCAGGATTGTGGTGTGCGTGACTGCAGCATGTGGAATCTGGGACATGCACTGCAATCCCAGGCAGCCTTATCTGCAGCTTCAGCAACTCTGGCTCCAGTTGCTGAGCTGAACTCTTTCCTGTTTTACTCTATCCAGGCCCTTCATAATCTGAACACCTCAACTGGGTCACCCCTCAGCCTCCTCTGTTCGAAGGAAAACAACTCCAGCCTATCTATTCTCTCCTCATAGCTGCAATTTTCAAGCCTTGGTAACACTCTTGTAAATCTCCTCTGCATTCTCTCCCGAGCAATTATGTCCTTCCTGTAATGTGGTGACTACAACCGTAAACATAATTCCAGCTGTGGACTAACCAGCATTTTATACAGTTCCAGCATTACATCCCTGCTTCTATATGCGATACCTCATCCTATAAAGGAAACCATTCTATATGTTTTCTTTACCACCTTTCCCACCTGTCCTACCACCTTCAGGGACCTGTGGACATACACTCCAAGGTCTTTCACTTCCTCAACCCACTCTGTAGCTTCCCGTTTATTGAGTATTCCTTTGCTTTGTTTGCATTCCCCAAATGCATTTCCTTACACTTTTCCGAATTGAATTCCATTTGCCACTTCTTCGTCCACTCAACCAAATCACTGATAACATTCTGGAGTCAACAGCATCCTCTTCGCTATCAACTGTAAAGCCAATTTTTGTGTCATCTGAAAACGTCTCAATCATGCCTGCCACGTTTAAGTCCAAATCATTAATACCTACAACAAACAGCAAGGTCCCGAACATTAAGCCCTGTGGAAGGCCACTGGAAACTGTTCTCTGTTTGCAAAAACATCCATCACCATTACCCCCGGTTTCCAGTTGCTGAGCCAATTTTGGATCCAACTCGCCACCTTCCCCTGTATCCCATGGGATGTCACTTTTCTGACCAGTTTGCCATGTGGGACTTTGTCAACTGTCTTACTAAAATCCATGTGAACACAATCCAAAGCACTACCCTCATCAATCCTCCTTGTTACTTCCTCAAAAAATGTGATTAAACTAGTGAGACACAAGCCTCCCCGAACAGAATAATGCTGACTATACCTAATTAATCCGTTCCTTTATAGGCCAGAAAATGATAGGCCTGTCTCTCAGAATTGATTCTAATAATTTGCCCACCACTGAAGTCAGACTGATAGGCCTATAATTTTCTGGCCTATCCCTCGCACCCTTTTTAAGTAATGGTACCATGTTCACAGACCTCCAACCCTCTGGGACCTCGCCTGTGTCTGGTGAGATTTGGAAAATAATCCTCAGAGGATCCGCTATTTCCTCCCTGGCTTCCTGTAACATCCTGGAATACAATCCATCCGGCCCTGGGGATTTATCCACCTTCAAGGATGCCAGTCCCTCTAGTACTTTCTCTCTCACTATGCCTTTGTAGCTCATATTTCACACTCCTCCTCTTTAGAATGTCTGTATCGTCCCCTCCTTAGTGAAGACAGAGACAAAGTATTCATTTTAGTTGCCCACATCTTTTGCATTCACGCATACGTTACCATGAACATCCCTGTCAGGCCCTATCCTTTCCTTTGTTATCTTCTTGCTCTTAATGTATTGATAAAACATCTTTGGGTTTTCCTTGATTTTACCCTGCCAATATTTTGACATATCCTCCCTTTGCTTTCCTAATTTCCTTTTTTACTTCACCCCTGTACTTTCGATACTCCTCTGGGCTTCCTAAAGTATTAAGGTTTTTGTAACTGTCATAAGCTTTCTTTTTCAGCTTTATCTTATCCTGTATGCTTCTGGATAACCAAGGGGGCTCTAGATTTGGCAGTACCACCCTTTTTCTTTGTGGGGACATGTCTACACTGTGCCTATAGAATCTCACCTTTGAATGTCTCCCACTGATTTGACAGTTTTTTCCTTCTAACATCTCTTTCCAGTCCACTCTTGCCAGATCACCTCTCAGCTTCATAAAATGTGTCTTCCCCAGTTGAGAACTTTTATTCCTGTTCTCTCTTTGTCCTTTTCTATAATGATGCTACGTCAAACTGTATTATGGTCACTATCGCCAAAATGTCCCCCACTGCTACTTCATCCACTGTCCCAGCTTCATTTCCTAAGGCTAAATCTAGAATTGAGCTCCCTTTCATTGGCTTAAAAAGTTCTCTTGAATGCAGCTGAAGAATTTTGTGCCCTTCACACTGTTTCTGTCCCAGATTTTTTAAAATTCATTTATGGTGTGAGGGTTTATGGGCCAGCATTTATTTCCCACCCTAATTGCCCTTGACAAAGTGGTGGTGAGCTGCTTCTTGAACTGCTGTGGTGCATTTGCCAAGTGGTTATGGTACTGGGTTTGTAACCCCAAGATCAAGAGTTCAAATCTCACAATGGGAAACAATGTAACTTCATCTGAAACAGATGGAAACGGGTTTGTACTCGAAAGAGTTACAGTGCTGTTAGGGAAGGAGTTCCAGGATTTTGACACAGTGACAGTGAAGGAACAGTGAAATATTTCCAAGTCAGGATGGTGAGTGACTTGGAGGGAAACTTCCAGGTTGTGGTGTTCCCATTTGTTCTTTGAGACGGTAGCTGTTGTGGGTTTGGAAGGTGCTGCCTAAGGAGCCTTGGTGAGTTTCTGCAGTGTATCTTGTAGATGGTACACACTGTTGTGCGTCGGTGGTGCAGGGAGTGAGTGTTTGTGGATGAGGTTCCAATCAAGGCTGCTTTGTCCTGGATGGTGTCAAGCTTCTTGAGTGTTGGAGGAGCTGCACTTATCAGGCCAGTGGAGAGTATTCCATCACATTCTTAGCTTGTGCCTTGTAGATGGTAGACAGGCTTTGGGGAGTGAGGAGGTGAGTTACTTACCACAGGATTCCTAGCCTCTGACCTGCTCTTGTAGCCACAGTATTTATATGGCTGGTCCAGTTCAGTTTTTGGTCAATGGTAACCCTCAGCATGTTGATAGTGGGGGATTCAGTGATGCCATTGAACATCAAGGGGCGATGGTTGGATTGTCTCTTGCTGGAGATGGTCATTGCCTGACACTTTTGTGGCACGAATGTTACTTGCCACTTGTCAGCCCAAGACTGGATATTGTCCAGGTCTTGCTGCATTTGGACATGGACTGCTTCAGTATCTGAGGAGTCACAAATGGTGCTGAACATTGTGCAAACATCAGCGAACATCCCCACTTCTGATCTTATGATGGAAGGAAGGTCATTGATGAAGCAGCTGAAGATGGTTGGGCCAAGGACACTACCCTGGGTTTTCCCTGATTCCCATTGACTCCAGTTTTGTTAGAGCTCCTTGATGTCACACTCAGTCAAATGCTGCCTTGATGTCAAAGGCAGTCACTCTCACCTCACCTCAGGAGTTCAGCTCTTTTGTCCAAGTTTGAAACAAGGCTGTAATGAGGTCAGGAGCTGAGTGAACCTGGCAGAGCTCAAACTGAGCGTCAGTGAGCAGGTTATTGCTCAGCAAGTGCCACTTGATAGCACTGTTGATGACCCCTTCCGTTACTTTACTGATGATGGAGAGTAGTCTGATAGGACAGTAATCGGCTGGGTTGGAATTGTCCTGCTTTTTGTGTACAGGACATACCTGGGCAATTTTCCACATAGCCGGGTAGATGCCAGTGTTGTAGCTGAACTGGAACAGCTTGGCTAGGGGTGTAGCAAGATTTGGAGCACAAGTCTTCAGCACTATTGCTGGAATACTGTCAGGGCCCTTAGCCTTTGCTCTATCCAGCGCCTTCAGCCGTTTCTTGATCTCATGTGGAGTGAATCGAATTGGCTGAAGACTGACATCTGTGATCCTAGGGACCTCCAGAGGAGGCTGAGATGGATCATCCACTCGATACTTCTGGCTGAAGACTGTTGCAAATGCTTCGGCCCTATCTTTGATATTACGGTAGTTGAAGTCCCCAACTATTACTGCCCTATTGTTTTTGCACTCGGAAATTTGCCGACATATTTGCTCTTCTATCTCCCTCTCTCTATTTGGGGACCTATAGTACGCTCCTTGCAGTGTGGCTGCCACTTTTATTTCTGAGCTCAACTCGCATATGGCTTCATTTGATGCTTCATTTCATATATCATCCCTTCTCACAGCTGTAACTAATTCCTTAATGAATAATACAGCAGCCCCTTTTTATCTTCATCTCTATCCTACCTGAAAACTCTATATCCAGGGATGTTGAGTTGCCATTTTTGCCCCCTCCTTAAGCCAAGTTCCTGTTATAGCAATGATATTGTGCTGCTAAGTGTCTGTGTGCCCTCAGCTCATTGTCTTTATTTGCTATACCCTTTGCATTCATATATGCACCTTTTAACACTGCTGAATTCTTATGCTGTACACTTTTTAACTTTCAGAGTCACTTGCTAATTTTCTGTCTCCCAGTCCCTGCTCTGAACCTACCCTTAGGTTCCCATCTTCCTGCCAATCTAGTTTAACCCCGCCACCCACCCCCACTCCCCTCCCAACAGCACCAGCAAACCTCCACATGAGGATCTTTGTCCCAGTCCTGTTCAGGTGTAGACCGTCCGGCTTGTACAGATCCCACCTTCCCCAGAACCAGTCCCAATGCCTCAGAAATCTGATGCCCTCCCTCTTACACCAGCTTTCCAGCCACATGGTTAGTCATTCAATTCTCTATTTCTATGCTCACTGGCATGTGAGACTGGGAGTGATCCTGCTATTACTGCTTTAGAGGTCCTGCTTTTCAATCTCACTCCCAGCTCCCTAAAATATGCTTTCAAGACCTCATCCATCCTCTTTCCTGCCTAAGTCATTGCTACCATGTGCACCACAACCCCTGGCTGATCACCCTGCCCCTAAATAATGTCCCACGCCACTCAGTGATATCCTCAACCCTGGCTCCAGGGAGGTAACCATCCTGGAATCACATCTATGGCCACAGATATGTCTGTCTGTTCTTCTAACTAATGAAACCCCTATTACTACTCCTCTTTCTTACTTCTTGCTCCCCTCCTGTACAGCTGAGCCACGCATGGTTCCATAAACTTGGCTCTGACTGCACTCCTCCAAGGAACCATCTGTTGGACTGTCTGGTGGTCACCCATTCCCTTTCTGCCTCTATGCTCCTAAACTACAGTGTGACCCCCATTCTGAATGTGCTTTCCACAGAGCTCTCAGCCTCACAGATATCACAGTGGCTCCAGCCACCACTTCAGCTCCGAAACCCAGAGCTCAAGTTTCTGCAGCTGATGACGCTTCCTGCACATGTGGCTGTCTAAGTCACCGTAGCATCCATGACTTCCCACATACTACAGGGTGCACATGGCTGAGCTGCCCTGCCATACCTAAACCTTACTTCACTTATATTAACTTTATTTCACTTTGGTTTACTTATTTCTTTATTTTACTTTAACTTCAATTCCTTCTTGCTTGTATCTCTTACTTAGATCTAAATAGCTACTTCTTTAAAAATAATATGATTTTCTAATTTTCAGCTATTTAAAGACATTCCTAACAGCAGTTTCTCACCAACCAATGAACTTACAGTTTTCCTGTGATGTCGTTCTGATTTTTTTTTTGAAACTCAGCCAGCCCACGAGTAGATCGGGTCCGGTTCTCTCTGCTCCTCGAAGGTAAGCAAGCCTCGCCTTCTCTTTTATCTATTCCTTAGTCAAGGTGTCCCCCACAGGTCTGGTTCTCTCTGCTCCCTGAAGGTGAGTAAAAGGATGGGTTTTAAACAAACTAGCAAAATATCCACCAACCAACCACTTCACTGCTTTCCTGTGATGTCACATTTTGATTTCTGTCAGACAGTGGCTGCTGTGGGGGAAACAGTCTGGACAGCTCTTCTGACTGATGCTGACTGCCTCTGAGTCATCTTTCTGCCGGTCTGGTGTATGGGAACTAAATTTGCCAATGATACCAAGGTGGTTGGAAAGTAAATTGTCAAAAGCAGATGGAGAGACAGCAAATGGGTGTGGACAGGTTAAGTTAGTGGGCTAAATTCTGGCATTTGGAGTATAATGTGGGTAAATGTGAATGTGTCCACTTTGGCAGGAAGAATAGAAAAGCAAAATATTATTTAAATGGAGAAATATTTCTGAACCCAGTGGTACAGAGGGATCTGGGTGTCCTGGTACATGAGTCACATAAAGTTAGTATGCAGGTACAGCAAGTGATTAGGAAAGTGAATGGAATGTTGGCGTTTATTGCCAGAGGAATGGAATATAAAAATAGGGAAGTTTTACGACAGCTGTACAGGGCCTTGGTGAGACCATATCTGGAGTAGTATGTACAGTTTGGTCTCCTTGTTTGAAAAAGGATATAATTGCTTCAGAAGCAGTACAGAGAATGTTCACTTGACTCATTCTTGGGGTGAAGGGGTTGTTGTATGAAGAAAGGTTGAACAGATTGGGCCTTTACCTATTGCAGTTTAGAAGAATGAGAGGAGATCTCACTGAAATATATAAGATCATGAAGGGACTTGACAGGGGTGGATAGTCGGAGGATATTTCCTGTTGTAGGACATAGTTTAAAAATAAGAGATCTTCCTTTTAAAACAGAGATGAGGAGAACCTTTTTCTCCCAAAGGATTGTTAGTCTGTGGAATTCTCTTCCCCAGTGGAGCCTGGGTTTTAAAGTTACTCAAGGCTGAGTTAGATTTTTGACAGACAAGGGAGTCGAGGGTTATGAGGAACAGACAGCAAAGTGGAGTTGAAACCACAAACAGATCAGCCATAATCTTATTGAGTTGTTGGTGGAGTTGCTTCTTCCCGTCTTCAGCCCCTGAGCTGTTGGTGGTTTATGCAGCAGGACTTCCTCTGCCAAACTCTGCTGCCAGGTAAAACGAGCCCTTCAGGAACCCCACCTCTCACTAGTGAGAAATACAAGCTTCCTGGCATCAGCAATAGCAACTCTGTTCTGTTGTTTGAGCAGCTGAGTGCGATTGTCCGTGTTTTGTGTGAGTTCTCTGGTGCCTCCATTCACTCTGACAGTTCCCTGCTATGTATAGGCCAGCTTCACCCTGAGGTGCTCCAGACACTGTGGGTTCCCCATGACTGGCGATTGAAAATCTCAAACCAGCCCAGTGAGGCCTTTTAATTAGCTCCACAAGTACCTTAACAGCCATTTAATTGGAGGTTTGACGGGTCCCAGATATTCCCCCTCCCAACCTCCCATTGAGTTCTGGAGGTGGTGGGATCCAGTGTTTCCTACAGGAACATCATTTTTAAATCGCATTCACACCCATTCCTGCCCCACCAGCAATTGAAAATCCAACCAATAGATTCATTTCATGGGCCCCTCAATCTCTTTTGATCTCCACTGTTTCGAGTCTCAGAGTCATTACGGCACTGAAAGAGGCCACTCGGTTCTCTGTGGAACAATCCAGTCAGTCCTATCTCCCATAGCCCTGCAAATTTATTTCCCTCATTTGTCCATTCAATTTCCTTTTGAAATCATTGATGTCTCCGGTTCCACCGCCCTCATAAGCAGATGTGTTACAGTCCATGACCAACTGCGTTAAAAACTTCTTCCCCCACATCTTTTGCCCAAACCCATGAATGTGTCCCTTGATCTTTGTACAATTAGCTAATGGGAACAGCTTTTATCTACCCTATCTAAACCTGTCATAACCTTGCACAGCTCCATCAAATCTCATTTCAATCTCTATTGCTACACGTAGAATGAACCCAACTTCTCAAGCCTAAACACATAACTCAAATCCCTCATCTCGACAATCTTTCTGATACATCTCTGCACACTCTTAAAAACCCTCACTTCCATCCTGCAATGTGCTGACCAGAACTATAGTCTAATTCTGGCCTAACCAGAGCTTTGTAAAGGTTCAGCCTGCTCAGGTGTATGTCTCCCTGCTTCTTATCAATTCCCCATGGCTCTCCTCATTCAGGGGGCTCTGGCTGTGATTGGATGGCATATTTTAGCTTTTGGTGACCCTGCAGCTGAAGAATGTGCAGGTAGAGAGGGAAGAGGGGACCACTTCATATTAAGAAAGACTAGGGGGTAGTGCAGAAGTCTTGATCACTAAACCAGCATTCAGTCCTGAATTGGTTTCTTTGAAGATTACAGCCAGACCCGAGGTCACAGCAGCATCTGTGGCTCAACTGCCCAGGGGCAGCAAGGAAAGGAGAAAGGTCAGAAAAGCAATAATGATGGAGATTTGATGGTTGGGGAGACAGACGGACACTTCAGAAGCTGCAGAGAATGGTATGTTGCCTCCCTAGTCCAGGGTCAAGGATGTCACTGAGTGGCTGCAGAACAAGCTAACCTGGCAGGGTAATGGACATCAATCAAAATAGAGAGAAGTAAAGCTGGAAATAGAAGGCAGAGAATTAATAAGTTAGCACAGAGGACCAAGGAATCAAAGGCTAGAAAATAGATGACAAAGGAGTTATTGAGTGATCAGTGGTATCTGCTTCAATGCAAGGAGTTCGGCAATTAAGGCAGATGAGCTGAGGGCACTGATAGATACTTGGAAGTATGAGATCGTATGAAATGTGGCTTAAAGAAGGGCAGGAATGGCATTGCTGGTTACAGGGTTTTCAGACGGGAGACAGAGGGGGATAATAAAGGACAGGATTCACATCAACAAATGAGGGTCATATGGATTGATATGAGGAACAAAGATGGGGCAATAACACTGCTGGGAATATACTATAGAGGGGCAATAACATTGCTGGGAGTACACTATAATGGGGCAATAACACTGCTGGGAATACACTATAATGGGGCAAAACCACTGCTGGGAATACGTTGTAATGGGGCAATAAGACTGCTGGGAATACACTATAATGGGACAATAACACTTCTGGGAGTACACTATAATGGGGCAATAACACTGCTGGGAATATACTATAATGGGGCAATAACACTGCTGGGAATACACTATAATGGGGAAATAACACTGCTGGGAATATACTATAGAGGGGCAATAACACTGCTGGGAATACACTATAATGGGGCAATAACACTGCTGGGAATATACTATAATGGGGCAATAACACTGCAGGGAATACACTATAATGGGGCAATAACACTGCTGGAAATATACTATAATGGGGCAATAACACTGCTGGGAATATACTATAGAGGGGCAATAACACTGCTGGGAATACACTATAATGGGGCAATAACACTGCTGGGAATACACTATAATGGGGCAATAACACTGCTGGGAATATACTATAATGGGGCAATAACACTGCTGGGAATATGCTGCAGAGCCCAGTCAGCGAGAAAGATAGAAGAACAAATATGTTGGCAAATATCTGAAGTGCATAAACAATAGTACAGTAATAGTGGTGGATTTTAACCGTGATAGAACAAAAGGTACATAGTGCACAGAATTCTTGAAATGTATTCAGCAGAACATTTTTAGCTAGTATATAGCAAACCCAACAGGAGAAGGGCAGTTCTGATCTGGGCTTCTGGGTTGGGCAGGTGGAAGGGGTGTCAGTGGGAGAGCATTTTAGAGATCGTGATAATAATTCAGTTAAAGTTAGAGCAGTTAGAAGAAGGACAAAGACTGCTAAATGTGTGGTCTGAGCACACGCACAGTGCTATTGAGGGATGTCATGAAGAGATATTAACGTCTATAATGTTATTGGAAATTATTTTTAAATGGTAATTGTAATAGGGTCTGTGTCTATGTGTGTCTATGTGTGTGTCTATGTGTGTGTGTGTGGTTTAACTGGATTAAAGCCAGCTAATCTGGGTGCTTTGATGTATAGTAGTTTTGAGATGTTAATTAGATAAACATATGGAGGAGAAGGTAAAGTATACATCTGCGTTTGTTGAATAAAGCATTCAAGAGTGGGAGTAAAATCTTGCACCTACCTGGGATACCATAAGACCATAAGACATAGGAGCAGAAATTAGGCCATTCAGCCCGTCGAGTCTGCTCCGCCATTCAATCATGGGTGATAGGTTTCTCAACCCCATTCTCCCGCCTTTTCCCTGTAACCTTTGATCCCCTTACCAATCAAGAACCTATCTAAGTCGGTCTTAAATACATTCAATGACCTGGCCTCCACAGCCTTCTGTGGCAATGAATTCCATAGATTCACCACTCTCTGGCTAAAGAGGTTTCTCCTCATCTCTGTTCTAAAAGGTCTTCCCTTTACACTGAGGCTGTGCCCTCAGGTCCTAGTCTCTCCTACTAATGATAACATCTTCCCCACGTCCACTCTATCCAGGCCTTTCAGTATTCTGTAAGTTTCAATCAGATCACCCCTCATCCTTCTAAACTCCATCGAGTATAGACCCAGAGTCCTCAAACGTTCCTCATATGTTAAGCCTTTCATTCCTGGGATCATTCTCGTGAACTTCCTCTGGACCCTCTCCAGGGCCAGCACATCCTTCCTGAGATACGGGGCCCAAAATTGCTCACAATATTCTAAACGTGGTCTGACCAGAGCCTTATAAAGCCTCAGCAGCACATCCCTGCTTTTATATTCTAGTCCTCTCGAAATAAATGCCAACATTGCATTTGCCTTCCTAACTACCAACTCAACTTGCAAGTTAACCTTAAGAGAATCCTGGACTAGGACTCACAAGTCCCTTTGCACTCCAGATTTCTGAATTCTCTCCCCATTTAGAAAATAGTCTATGCCTCTATTCTTCCTACCAAAGTGCATGACCTCACACTTCCCCACGTTTTATTCCATCTGCCACTTCTTTACCCATTCTCCTAAACTGTCCGAATCCTTCTGCAGCCTCCCTGCCTCCTCAATACTACCTGTCCCTCCACCTATCTTTGTATCATCTGCAAACTTAGCCAGAATGCCCTCAGTTCCTTCATCCAGATCATTAATGTAAAAAGTGAAAAGTTGTTGTCCCAGCACTGACCCCTGCAGAACTCCACTAGTCACCGGCCGCCATCCTGAGAAGGACCCCCTTATCCCCACTCTCTGCCTCCTGCCAGACAGCCAATCCTCTATCCATGCTAGTACCTTGCCTCTAACACCATGGGCTCTTACCTTACTGAGCAGCCTCCTTTGCGGCATCTTGTCAAAGGCCTTCTGGAAGTCCAAGTAGATAACATCCTTTGGCTCTCCTTTGTCTAACCTACTTGTTACCTCCTCAAAGAATTCTAACAGATTTGTCAGACATGACCTCCCCTTGATGAAACAATGCTGACTTTGCCCGATTTTACCATGTACTTCCAAGTATTCTGAAATCTCATCCTTAATAATGGACTCTAAAATCTTACCAACGACTGAGGTCAGGCTAATTGGCCTGTAATTTCCCGTCTTTTGCCTCACTCCCTTCTTAAAAAGGGGGGGTTACATTAGTGATTTTCCAGTCCTCTGGGACCCTCCCTGACTCCAATGATTCCTGAAAGATCACCACTAACGCCTCCACTATCTCTTCAGCTATCTCTTTCAGAACTCTGGGGTGTAATCAGACCTTTCAGTTTACCTAGCACCTTCTCCTTGGTAATGGCCACCATACTCACCTCTGCCCCCTGACTCTCTTGATCTTTGGGGATGTTACTCGTGTCTTCCACCGTGAAGACTGATGCAAAATACTTATTCAGTTCCTCCGCCATTTCTTTGTTCCCCATTACTACTTCTCCAGTGTCATTTTCCAGTGGCCCAATGTCCACTTTCGCCTCTCTTACCCTTTATATATCTAAAAAAAACTCTTGCAATCTTCTTTTATATTACTGGCTAGTTTACCCTCATATTTAATCTTCTCCCTCCTTATTTCTCTTTTAGTTGTCCTCTGTTGGTCTTTGTAGGCTTCCTAATCCCCTGGTTTCCCACTGCTCTTCGCCACATTGTATGCTTTCTCTTTAGCTTTTATGCTGTCCCTGACTTCCCTTGTCAGCCATGGTTGCTTCGTCCTCCCTTTAGTATGTTTCTTCTTCCTAGGGATGAATTTTTACTGTGTCTCCCAAATTACTCCCAGAAACTCCTGCCATTGCTGTTCCACTGTCTTTCCTGCTAGGCTCATCTCCCAGTCAATTCTGGCCAGCTCCTCCCTCATGCCTCTGTTGTTGCCATTATTCAACTGTAATACTGTTACACCTGATTCCAGCTTTTTCCTCTCAAATTGCAGGGTAAATTCTATCATATTATGGTCACTTCCTCCTAAAGGTTCCTCCACCTTAAGCTCCCTTATCAAATCTGCCTCATTACACATCACTAAGTCTAGAATTGCCTGTTCCCTAGTGGGCTCCACCACAAGCTGCTCCAAAAAGCCATCTCGTCAAGCAATGTGTTTATATTACTAATAAAATTGGTGGAATGAAAGGATTATTGTTAGGAGAGGTAAAATTTAAAAACCTAGTAATACAATGGAAAGTTTACATTCAAAGGGGAAGGGAGTTTGTGTGTGTTAATCAGAGACATTTAAGATCTAGGCAGCCTGTAAGCCAACAACTGTGTCTGCAAAGAAACCAAGTTGCAGGGAATCTCATTTTGAATTTGTAAGGTCAAATGTGCTTTGCCTGGTGTCTGTTTAAAATCTATGGGTTATTGTTGCCTTGGTGAAGATTTACCTGGGATTAATTTGGGGATTTGTTTAAAAGCTATTATGGTAGTAATTTGTAAACATGTATATGCATTTAATTTATTGTTAAATGAATAAATGTTTAATTTATATAAAAAAACCTCTTGAGGCGGTGGCCTTATTCCTGAATACAGAGCTGCATTTCAAACATACCAATATAGGTGATGTGACAAGTTTCCCTCTGGGATTTAAACAACTCAGCCTTTACCAACTGCTGTGTCATAACAAGGGAGATGCAGGATTTTGACCCAGCGATAGTGAAGGAACGGCGATATATTTCCAAATCAGGATGGTGAGTGGCTTGGAGGGGAACTTGCAGGTGGTGGTGTGTCTGTGCATCTGTGCCCTTGTCCTTCTAGGAGGTAGAGGTCACAGGTTTGGAAGGTGCTGTCGAAGGAGCCTTGATGAATGGCTACAGCGTGTTGTGAAATGTTGGATGGGATAAACATAGTAATAGAGGAAATATTAAGCTTTGAAAGTTCATAAACCCTGAGATGAAACTTATCCCAGGCTGCTAAAAGAAGCAAGGGAAGAAATAGCAAAGGCTCTGACTGTCACTTCCCAATCCTCTCTGCCTATAGGTGTAGTGCCAGAGGACTGAAGGACAGACAATGTTGTACCATTGTTTCGAAAGGGAGGACAGGTTTGATTGAGTTATTACAGACCACTCAGTATAATATACTCTGCAAATTATTGGAAAAATTTCTGAGGGATGGTATAAGTCATCATTTAGAAAGACATGGATTAGTCGGGGACAGTCGGCATGGATTTGTTAAGGGAAAGTTGTGCCTTGGTTGAATTTTTGAGGGTCAATGAGAGTAGCACACTTGATTAAGGCTTGCGATGTCCTCACTAAAGTTATTGTGACTGAAATCTGCTAACTACTACAGGAACAACTGCAACTCTAAAACAGAGCAAGGGCTGCATTTCCTATGGCTATTGAGGTTTTTTTCCTGATCAAGTTGCTTTATTTGGAGGTAAACCAAAAAACATTTTGAGGCTTTTTGTCAACTGTACATCAATTGTGTTTATTTTATATGCAAGTGGTGGTTCACTTTAACATAGATAAAGAAACACATAGAAACTGTGGGATGATTAAGTTAAGAGGCACATACTTGTAATGTTCACTATGTAAATAATTGTAAGACTGGGTAAAGGTTGACTCCAGGGGGAGAAGGTAGGGAAATGACACTAGGTGAATTGTCCATTCAAGGGAGCTGGCACAGACACATTAGGCTGAATGGCCTCCTTCTGTGCTGTAACAATTCTGATTCCATATCACCCTTCATCAATTGGTTTTCTGGACTAGAACATCTTAACTTTAATGCACATGGCTCCTTCCAGGCTCCTACAGACATAAGCAATATCTATACAGCAATATCTACATCAATATATTTCCATTCCAACGAGGATGGAGGTATTGTTGTATTTGATTCTTGGGAATGAGGTGGGCCAAGTGGATCAAGTTTCAGTAGAAACTTAGGTGACAATGACCATTGCATCACAAGGTTTCAGTTAGCTGTGCAAAAGAACAAGGAGTATTTCAGAGTAAGAAGAATTAACTGGGGGAGGGCCCACTTCAATGGAATGAGAGTGAACCTGGGCCAGGTGAATTGTAATCAAAGATTGGTGGGAAAAACCATAACTGAATAGTGGGCTACCTTTAAGTAGGAGGTAGTTCAGGGATAATCAAAATACATTCCCAAGAGGGACAAAGGTAGGGCAGACAAATCCATA
Source organism: Carcharodon carcharias (assembly GCF_017639515.1). Taxonomy (NCBI): domain Eukaryota; kingdom Metazoa; phylum Chordata; class Chondrichthyes; order Lamniformes; family Lamnidae; genus Carcharodon; species Carcharodon carcharias. Next base: position 45,327,016 of record NC_054491.1, read on the forward strand.
GCTCCCTGAATGACAACAGGAAGCAACAAGAAACAGAAAAGGCTGCATGTGTTATTTGTCAGGTGGACAATACAATCGAGAATCAGGCTTCAGTATACAAGATACAGAGGGGAATCGAAAAAATAAATAAGAGAAGCAAGGAGAGATTATGAAAAGAGACTGGTAGCTAACATAAAAGGGAATCCAAAAGTCTTCTATAAGCATATAAATGGTAAAAGATAATAAAAGGGGGAGTGAGGCTAATTAGGGGCTAAAAATGGGATTTACACATGGGGGCAGGGAGCATGGTTGAGGTACTTAATAAATACTTTGCATCTGTCTTTACCAAGGAAGGAAATGCTGCCCAGATCATAGTGAAAGAGGAGGAAGTTGAGACACTTGTTGGGTTAGAAGTTGATAAGGAGAAGGTATTAGATAGACTGTCTGTACTTCAAGCTGATAAAACGCCAGGACCAGATTAGATGTTAGATGCATCCAAAGAAACTCAAAGTAAGGGTTGAAATTATGGAGGCACTGGCTGTAATTTTCTAATCTTCCTCAGATCAGGAATGGTGCCGGAGGATTGGAGAATTCCAAATTGCCAGTACACTCAAATAAGCCCAGCAACAACAGGCTGATCAGTTTAACTTTGGGGAAACATTTAAGAAATTATAATTTGAGACAAAGTTAACAGTCAGTTGGTCAAATGCAGTATAATTAAGAAAAGCCAACATGGATTTGTTAAGGGCAAATCATATTTAACTAACTTGATTGTATTTTTGAAGAGGTAAAAGAGAGGGTTGATGAGGGTCATGCTGTTGATGTGGTGTAAGAAACATAGAAACTAGGAGCAGGAGTAGGCCATTCGGCCCTTCGAGCCTGCTCCACCATTCATTATGATCATGGCTGATCATCCAACTCAATAACCTGCTCCCACTTTCTCCACATATCCTTTGATCCCTTTTGCCCCAAGAGCTATATCTAACTTCTTCTTGAAAACATACAATGTTTTGGTCTCAACTACTCTCTGTGGTAACGAATTCCACAGGCTCACCACTCTCTGGGTGAAGAAATTTCTCCTCATCTCAGTCCTAAATGGTCTACCCCATATCCTCAGACTGTGACCCCTGGTTCTGGACTCCCCCACCATCGGGAACATCCTTCCTGCATCTACCCTGTCTAGTCCTGTTAGAATTTTATAGGTTTCTATGAGGTCCCCTTCATTCTTCTGAACTCCAGCAAATATAATCCTAACCGACTCAATCTCTCCTCATATGTCAGTCCTGCCATCCCAGGAATCTGTCTAGTAAACCTTCGCTGCACTCCCTCTATAGCAAGAACATCCTTCCTCAGATAAGGAGACCAAAACTGCACACAATATTCCAGGTGTGGTCTCACCAAGGCCCTGTATAATTGCAGGAAGATACCTCTATTCCTGTACTCGTATCCTCTGGCTATGAAGGCCAACATACCATTTGCCTTCTTTACCGCCTGCTGCACCTGCATGCTTACCTTCAGCGACTGGTGTACGAGGACACCCAGGGCTCGTTGCACATTCCCCTCCCTCAATATATAACCATTCAGATAATAATCTGCCTTCCTGCTTTTGCTACCAAAATGGACAATCTCACATTTATCCACATTATACTGCATCTGCCATGCATTTGCCCATTTACTCAGCTTGTCCAAATCACACTGGAGCATCTCTGCATCCTCCTCACAGCTCACCCTCCCACCCAGCTTTGTCATCTGCAAATTTGGAGATATTACATTTAGTTTGCTCATCTAAATCATTAATATATATTGTGAATAGCTGGGGTCCCAGCACCGATGCCTGCGGTACCCCACTAGTCACTGCCTGCCATTCAGAAAAAGACCCATTTATTCCTACTCTTTGTTTCCTGTCTGCCAACCAGTTTTCTATCCATCTCAATATACTACCCCCAATCCCATGTGCTTTAATTTTACATGCTAATCTTTTATGTGGGACTGTCGAAAGTCTTCTGAAAGTCCAAATAAACCAAATCCACTGGCTGCCCCTCATAACTCTACTAGTTACATCCTTGAAAAATACCAGTAGATTTGACAAGCATGATTTTTCTTTTGTAAATCTATGCTGACTCTGTCCAATTCTGTCACTGTTTTCCAAGTGCTCAGCTATTAAATCTTTTATAGTGGACTCTAGAATTTTCCCCACTACCGACGTCAGGCTGACAGGTCTATAATTCCCTGTTTTCTCTCTGCCTCCCCTTTTAAATAGTCGGGTGCATTAGCTACCCTCCAATCTGTAGAAACTGTTCCAGAGTCTATAGAATCTCAGAAGATGACCACCAATGCATCCACTATTTCTAGGGCCACTTCCTTAAGTACTCTGGGATGTAGATTATCAGGTCCTGGGGATTTATCAGCCTTCAATCCCATCAATTTCTCCAACACCATTTCCCTACTAATACTGATTTCTTTCAGTTCCCCCCTCTCACTAAACCCTGTGTTCCCCAATATTTCTGGTATGTTATTAGTGTCCACCTTTGTGAAGGCAGAACCAAAGTATGTATTTAGTTGGTCAGCCATTTCTTTGTTCCCATTATAAATTCTCCTGTTTCTGACTGTAAGTGACCTACATTTGCCCTCACCAGTCTTTTTCTCTTCACATACCTATAGAAACTTTTACAGTCAGTTTTTATGTTCCCTGCAAGCTTACTCTCATACTCCATTTTCCCCTTCTTAATCAATCCCTTGGTCCTCCTTTGCTGAATTCTAAACTGCTCCCAATCCTCAGTTCTGTTGTTATTTCTGACCAATTTGTAAGCCTCTTCCTTGTATCTAATCCTATCTCTAATTTCCTTTGTAAGCCATGGTTTGCTCACCTTTCCTATTTTACTTTTGTGCCTGACAGGAATAAACAATTGTTGCAGTTCACTGACAGTGATGTAAGGATCTGGGATGCACTACACCTGGGAGCAATGTTAGGATCTGTGATACACCTCTCCTGGGAATTATGTTAGGGTCTGGGATGCACTGTGTGAGCATGGTGCTAGGATCCGGGATGCAGTGTCGGAGTGTGATGTTAGGGTCTGGAAGGCACTGTCTGAGACTATGGTTAGGTGCTGGGATGAACTTTCTGAGAGAGATGTTAGGGTCTAGGATTCGTTATCTGAGTGATGTTAGGATCAGAGATGCACTGGCTTAGAATGATGTTACAGTGTAGGATGCACCATCTCAGTGTGTTGCTGGGATGCACTCTGAGTGTAATGTTAGGATCTGGGATGCTTTGTCTCAGGGTGATGTTAGGGTCTGAGATGCACTGACTGAGAGTGATGCTAGGATCTGGGATGCACTTCCTCTGGGAATTATGTTAGGGACTGGGATGCAGTTTCAGAAAATGATGTTCACGTCTGGAATGCACTGTATGAGTATGGTGCTGGGAAGCGGGATGCATTGTCTGAGAGTGATGTCCGTGTCCAGAATGCACTTCCTGAGGGTGTGTTTAGAATCTGGAATGCACTGTTTGAGAGTGAAGTTAGGATCTAGGATGCACTGTCTGAGTGATGTTAGGATCAGGGATGCACAGTCTGAGAGTGATATTAGCATCTGGGATGCACGGTCTGAGAGTGATATTAGGGCCTGGGATGCTTTGTCTGAGTGATGTTAGGTTTTGATTTGCGTTGCCTGAGAGTGATGTTAATATCAGGGATGCACTTTCTGACAGTGATGTTTGGGTCTGCAGTGCACTGCACCTGGGAGCGATATTAGGGTCAGTGATGCAATTCCCCTGGGAATTATGTTAGGTTCTGAGATGTATTGTTTGGGTATAGTATTAGGATTAGGGATGCACTGTCTGAGAGTGGTAATAGAGCCTGGGATGCACTGCCTGAGAGTGGTCTTAGGGCCTGGGATGCACTGTCTGAGAGTGGTCTTAGGGCCTGGGATGTATTGTTGATAAGTGTTGTTCGGATCTCTGATACGTTGTCTTAGATTGATGGTAGGTCTGGGTTGCATTTTCTGAATGATGTTTGGTTCTTGGTTGCGCTACCTGCGATTGATTTTAAGGTCTGGGATGCACTGTCTGAGAGCAATGTAATGGTCTGGGATGCGTTGTCCCTGAGTGTTGTTAGGGTCTGTGTTACATTGTCTTATACTGATGTAAGGGTCCACAATGCACTGTCTCCAAGAGTTGTTATGATTTGGGTCGCACTGTCTGAGAGTGGTCTTAGGGCCTGGGATGCACTGACGGGGAATGTTTTTAGGGTCTGTGATGCGTTGTCTTAGAGTGATGGTAAGGTCTGGAATGCATTGCCTGAGAGATGTTAGACCCTAGGATGCAGTGTTTCACAGTTAAGTTAAAATCTGGGATGCACTGTCTGAAAGTGATGTTGAGATCTGGAATGAATTGTCTGAGAGTGAAGTTAGGGCCTGGGATGCACTGAGACTGGTGTTACGGTTTTAGATGCACTGTCTGAGAGTGATAGTAGGGCCTGTGATGCTTTGTCTGAGTGATGTTAGTTTTTGATTTGCATTGCCTGAGAGTGATGTTAAGATCAGGGATGCACTTTCTGACAGTGATGTTTGGGTCTGCAGTGCACGGCACCTGGGAGCGATATTAGGGTCGGTGATGCAATTCCCCTGGGAATTATGTTAGGTTCTGAGATGTATTGTTTGGGTATAGTATTATGATTAGGGATGCACTGTCTGAGAGTGGTCTTAGGGCCTGGGATGCACTGCCTGAGAGTGATGTTGAGATCTGGAATGAATTGTCTGAGAGTGAAGTTAGGGCCTGGGATGCACTGAGACTGGTGTTAGGGTTTCAGATGCACTGCCTGAGAGTGATTTTAGGATCTGGGATGCACTGTCTGAGAGTAATGTTACAGACTGGGATGCCTCGTTTGAGAATAATGTTAGGGTCTGGGCTGCACTCTCTGAGAATGAAGTTAGGATCTGGGATCCAGTGTCTGAGTGTGATGTTATATCTGAGATGCACTGTCTGGGAGTGTAGTTAGGATCTGGTATGTACTATCCGAGAATGATTTTAGCGTCTGGATGCAATGTCTAAGAATATTGCTAGGATCTGTGATGCACTATCTGAGAATGATGTTCAGCTCTGTGATGCACTGTTTGAGTTGTTAGGGACTGGGATGCACTGTCTGAGAGTGATGTTAGGGTCCGGGACGCACTATCTGGGAGTGATGTTAGGGTCTGGGATGCACTGGCTGAGACTGAAGTTAGGATCAAGAATGCACTGTCTGAGGATGATGTTAGGATCAGGAATGCACTGTCTGCGAGTGATGTTAGGGTCTAGAATGCACTGTCTGAGAGTGATGTTAGGGTCTAGAATGCACTGTCTGAGAGTGATGTTAGGGTCTGGAATGCACTGTCTGAGAGTGATGTTAGGGTCTAGAATGCACTGTCTGAGAGTGATGTTAGGGTCTGGAATGCACTGTCTGAGAGTGATGTTAGGGTCTAGAATGCACTGTCTGAGAGTGATGTTAGGGTCTGGAATGCACTGTCTGAGAGTGATGTTAGGGTCTGGAATGCACTGTCTGAGAGTGATGTTAGGGTCTGGAATGCACTGTCTGAGAGTGATGTTAGGGTCTGGAATGCACTATGTGAGATTGATGATAAGGTTTCAGATGCACTGCCTCAGGGTGATGTTACGGTCTGGGAAGCATTGTCTGAGAGTGTGTTTAAGGACTGGGAACGCAGTCTGAGAGTGTGCAAAAGGTCTAGGATGCATTGTCTGAGCTTGAATTTAGGGTCTGTGATGTATTGTCTATCAGTCTGTTTGGGATCTGGGATGCACTGTGGATGATGTTAGTGTCTGGGAAGCACCGTCTGATAGTGATATTAATGCTTGGGTGAACTGTCCAGAAGTGATGATAGGATCAGGGATGCACTGTCTGAGAGTGATGTTAGAATTTGGGATGCACTGTCTGAGAGTGATGTTAGGGTCTAGAATGCACTGTCTGAGAGTGATGTTAGGGTCTAGAATGCACTGTCTGAGAGTGATGTTAGGATCTGGAATGCACTGTCTGAGAGTGATGTTAGGGTCTAGAATGCACTGTCTGAGAGTGATGTTAGGGTCTAGAATGCACTGTCTGAGAGTGATGTTAGGGTCTAGAATGCACTGTCTGAGAGTGATGTTAGGGTCTGGAATGCACTGTCTGAGAGTGATGTTAGGGTCTAGAATGCACTGTCTGAGAGTGATGTTAGGGTCTGGAATGCACTGTCTGAGAGTGATGTTAGGGTCTGGAATGCACTGTCTGAGAGTGATGTTAGGGTCTGGAATGCACTGTCTGAGAGTGATGTTAGGGTCTGGAATGCACTATGTGAGATTGATGATAAGGTTTCAGATGCACTGCCTCAGGGTGATGTTACGGTCTGGGAAGCATTGTCTGAGAGTGTGTTTAAGGACTGGGAACGCAGTCTGAGAGTGTGCAAAAGGTCTAGGATGCATTGTCTGAGCTTGAATTTAGGGTCTGTGATGTATTGTCTATCAGTCTGTTTGGGATCTGGGATGCACTGTGGATGATGTTAGTGTCTGGGAAGCACCGTCTGATAGTGATATTAATGCTTGGGTGAACTGTCCAGAAGTGATGATAGGATCAGGGATGCACTGTCTGAGAGTGATGTTAGAATTTGGGATGCACTGTCTGAGAGTGATGTTAGGATCAGGAATGCACTGGCTGAGAGTGATGTTAGGGTGTAGGATGCGCACTATCTGAGAGTGATGTTAAAGTTTGGGACGCACTATCTGAGAATGACGTTAGGATCTGCGATACACTGTCTCAGTGATTTAGGGTCTGGAATGCACTGATGAGAGTGAAGTCAAGATCTGGGATACACTGTCTGATGGCGATGCTCGGATCTGGATGCACTGTCTGAGAGTGATGTTAGGGCCTGGGAGCACTGTCTGAGATTGATTTTAGGGTCTGGGTTGCACTGTCTCCGAGTGATGTTGGGGGCTAGGAGTGAAGTGAGGGCCTGGGATGTGTTGTCTGAGTGATGTTTGGAGCTGCGATGGCATGACTGAGAGCAATGTTACAATTTGGAATGCAGTGTCTGAGTGAAGTTACGGTCTAGGATGCACCACCTCAGAGTGGTTATGGTCTGGGATGCACTGTCTGATTTTTACGTTGTGTCTGGAATGCACGCTCTGAGAGTGATGTTAGGGTCTGTGATTCACTGCCTGAGGCTGATATTAGGGCCTGGGATACACTGCCTGAGCGTGATGTTAAGCTCTGGGATGCAATGTTTGAGAGTGATGTTAGGATCTTAATGCACTGTCTGAGAATGAGTGTGGGGTCTGGAATGCACAGCCTGAGAGTGAGTGTAGCGTCTGGGACATGTTGTCTGAGAGTGATCTTAGGGTCTGGGATGCGTTGTCTGAGAGTGATCTTAGGGTCTGGGACGCGTTCTCTGAGAGTGATCTTAGGGTCTGGAATGCGTTGTCTGAGAGTGATGTTAGGATCTTTGATGCACTGCCTGAGACCGATATTAGGGTCTGGGTGCACTGCCTCAGAGTCATTGTAGGATATTGGATGCACTGTCTGAGAGTGATGTTAGGATCTGGGATGAACTGTCTGAGAGTGAGTGTAGGGTCTGGGATGCCCTGTCTGAGAGTGAGTGTACGGTCTGGGATGCACTGTCTGAGGGTGATGTTAGGATCTGGGATGCCTTGTCTGAGAGTGAGTGTAGGGTCTGGGATGCACTGTCTGAGAGTGAGTGTAGGGTCTGGGATGCACTGTCTGAGAGTGATGTTAGGATCTGGGATGCCTTGACTGAGAGTGAGTGTAGGGTCTGGGATGCACTGTCTGAGAGTAAGTATAGGGTCTGGGATGCACTGTCTGAGAGTAAGTATAGGGTCTGGGATGCGTTGTCTGAGAGTGAGTGTAGGGTTTGGGATGCACTGTCTGAGAGTGAGTGTAGGGTTTGGGATGCACTGTCTGAGAGTGAGTGTAGGGTTTGGGATGCACTGTCTGAGAGTGAGTGTGGCTTCTGGGATGCACTGCCTGAGAGTGATGTTAGCATCTGTGATGCACTGCCTGAGAGTCATTGTAGGGTCTAGGATGCACTGTCTGAGAGTGATGTTAGGATCATGGATCCACTGCCTGCGAGTGATGTTAGCATCTGTGATGCACTGTCTGAGAGTGATGTTAGGGTCTGGGATGCACAGTCGAGAATGATGTTAGGGTCTGGGATGCACTGCCTGAGAGTTATTGTAGGGTCTATGATGCACTGTCTGAGAGTGATGTTAGGGTCTGGGATGCACTGCCTGAGAGTAAGTGTAAGGTCTGTGATGCAATGCCTGAGAGTGAGTGTAGGGTCTGTGATGCACTGTCTGAGAGTAAGTGTAGGGTCTGTGATGCACTGTCTGAGAGTGAGTGTAGGGTCTGTGATGCACTGTCTGAGAGTAAGTGTAGGGTCTGTGATGCACTATCTGAGAGTGATGTTAGGGTCTGGGATGCACTGCCTGAGAGTAAGTGTAGGGTCTGTGATGCACTGTCTGAGAGTGATGTTAGGGTCTGGGATGCACTGTCTGAGAGTGATGTTAGGGTCTGGGATGCACTGTCTGAGAGTGATGTTAGGGTCTGGGATGCACTGTCTGAGAGTAAGTGTAGGGTCTGTGATGCACTGTCTGAGAGTGATGTTAGGGTCTGGGATGCACTGTCTGAGAGTGATGTTAGGGTCTGGGATGCACTGTCTGAGAGTGATGTTAGGGTCTGGGATGCACTGTCTGAGAGTGATGTTAGGGTCTGGATGCACTGTCTGTGAGTGATGTTATGGACTGGAATACGCTGCCTGAGAGTGCTTGTAGGGCCTGTGATGCACTGTCTGAGATTGAGTGTAGGTTCTGGGATGCACTGTCTGAGAGTGATGTTAGGATCTGGGATGCACTGCCTGAGAGTGAGTGTAGGGCCTGGGATGCACTGTCTGAGACTGGTATTAGGGTCTGAGATGCACTATCTGAGAGTGGTGTTAGGATCTGTTATGCACTGTCAGAGAGTGATGTTAGGATCTGGGATGCATTGTCTGAGAGTGATGTTAGGGTCTTGGATGTACAGTCTGAGAGTGATGTTAGGATCTGGGATGCATTGCTTGAGAGTCATTGTAGGGTCTAGGATGCACTGTCTGAGAGTGATGTTAGGGTCTGGGATGCACTGCCTGTGAGTGATGTTAGCATCTGTGATGCACTGTCTGAGAGTGATGTTAGGGTCTGGGATGCACAGTCGAGAGTGATGTTAGGGTCTGGGATGCACTGCCTGAGAGTTATTGTAGGGTCTATGATGCACTGTCTGAGAGTGATGTTAGGGTCTGGGATGCACTGTCTGAGAGTGATGTTAGGATCTGGGATGCACTGCCTGAGAGTGAGTGTAGGGCCTGGGATGCACTGTATTAGAATTATGTTAGTGTCTGGGATGCACTGTCTGAGACTGGTATTAGGGTCTGAGATGCAATGTGTGGGAGTGATGTTAGGATTCTTTGATGCACTGTCTGAAAGTGATGTTAGAGTGTTGGATGCACAGTCTGAGAGTGATGTTAAGATCTGGGATGCACTGTCTGAGAGTAATGTTAGAGCATTGGATGCACAGTCTGAGAGTGAAGTTAGGGTCTTGGATGTACAGTCTGAGAGTGATGTTAGGATCTGGGATGCATTGCTTGAGAGTCATTGTAGGGTCTAGGATGCACTGTCTGAGAGTGATGTTAGGGTCTGGGATGCACTGTCTGAGAGTGATAGTCAGGTCTGGGTTGCACTGTCTGAGAGTGATGTTAGGGTCTGGATGCACTGTCTGAGAGTGATGTTATTGTCTGGGATGCACTGTATGAGAGTGATGTTATTGTCTGGGATGCACTGTATGAGAGTGATGTTATTGTCTGGCATGCACTGTATGAAAGTGATGTTAGGGTTTGGGATGCACTGTCTGAGAGTGATGTTAGGGTCTGGATGCTCTGTCTGAGAGTGATGTTAGGGTCTGAGATGCATTGCCTGAGACTTATGTTAGGATCTTGGATGCACTGTCTGAGAGTGAGTGTAGGGTCTGGGATGTACTGTCTGAGAGTGATGTTAGGGTCTGGGATGCACTGTCTGAGAGTGATATTAGGGTCTGGATGCTCTGTCTGAGAGTGTGGGGGAAACAAAATAAGTCGTGATCTTCAAAAGAAAATTGGATCACTATCTGAAGTAAAAAGACTTTTGGGCAACAGGGGAGAGACTGGTTAGTGGAAGCGATTAATTCCTCTTGCAGAGAACTGGCACAAATCATGCTGGGTCAAATGGCCTCCTTCTGTGTTATAACCAATTCTAGATTCTATTCTTTGATCTCCTAGTTTACACCACATTCTGGTATAAGGGGGTTCAGTGAGGGTCACTGTACAAAGAGAGACATGTTCATCACACTGTGCTAGCAACAGGCAGATGGAGTGAAGGTGAAGGATTGCAGAATTCTCCATGATGCAGGAACCCAGTGAACACACAACCATTGATTTATATGCACTTCATCCAAATTGTCTATTTACAATCTCTCAATGTGTATCTGGTGTGCAAACATAACGACTCATGGCTGTGTACTGTAGGCTGCTGTAACTTGGCCATTATGAGGGAACAGCCCTAGGCACCACCTATCAAGTGAACAGCTGAGGAGCAGGAAGAACAAGGAAGCCAACAGCATAGGTAGCCCCTCCACATCATCAAGTAATTCATGCACGCCACCTATAACCTCCCTCTACACCAACAATCCCACACTCCTTACCTTTCCACTATCACTGACCATCACATCGTCCTCTTTCACAGAATCACACAGTGCAGAGGAGGCCCTTCGGCCCATTGAGTCTGCACCGAAGCGTGAGAAATACCTGATCTACCTACCTAATCCCATTTACCTGCACTTGCCCCATAGCCTTGAATATTATGACCTGCCAAGTGCTCATCCAGGTACTTTTTAAAGGATGTGAAGGAACCCACTTCCACCACCCTCCCAGGCAGCGCATTCCAGACCGTCACCACCCTCTGGGTAAAAACGTTTTTCCTCACATCCCCCCCTAAACTTCCTGCCCCTCACCTTGAATTTATGTCCCCTCGTGACTGACCCTTCAACTAAGGGGAACAGCTGCTCCCTATTCACCCTGTCCATGCCCCTCATAATCTTGTACACCTCGATCAGGTCACTCCTCAGTCTTCTCTGCTCCAACAAAAACAATCCAAGTCTATCCAACCTTTCTTTATAACTTAAATGTTTCATCCCAGGCAACATCCTGGTGAATCTCCTCTGCACCCCCTCCAGTGCAATCACATCCTTCCTATAATGTGGTGACCAGAACTGCACACAGTACTCCAGCTGTGGCCTCACCAAGGTTCTGTACAACTCCAACATGAAATCCTTTAACATCTATGTGTTCTATTGTACTATTGTCGTTGACATCTTTTGATGACCTGCTTCTATCACTGCTTGTTTGTCCCTACAACCACACCACCCCCCCCTCCACCTCTCTGTCTCTCTATCTCTCCGCCCCCCACACACACACCTTAAACCAGCTTATATTTCAGCTCTTTCCTGGACTCGAACTCAAGTTCTGTCGAAGGGTCATGAGGACTCGAAACGTCAACTCTTTTCTTCTCTGCCGATGCTGCCAGACCTGCTGAGTTTTTCCAGGTAATTCTGTTTTTGTTTTGGATTTCCAGCATCCGCAGGTTTTTTGTTTTTATCTCTGTGTTTAATTGACTGCCACTGCTCTTCAAGAAATGCCTACCTCCTTGAAGAAGTTCTGTTCCTCTCTGCGACAAGATTTCTGTATCTCTCTATTGCCTTGTTCACCTTCATTGCTTTCCATTTCCCTCCTAGTGTTTGACAAGGTGTTTACTAAAACCCGCTTTCACAGCCATATCTCCTTTCTCAGTGACTGTCTCCGTCTCCGACTTACCCCTCGTGGATTTCAACTGAAATTCCACCCCTCATGTTTCGAACCCACCCAGGATTACAGGTATCTCCGGGACATAAAACGTTTCTCGGACTGCTGTTCCCGTCACATTCTGAAATCCACTCTCAGTGCCATGCGCCGCCATATGAACACACTCGACCTCTCCCTCCAGCAGCACCGCCGTACCCTTTTTCAAAGCTGCGCGTGCCCCCAGTTTCATTTTATTCTTCGGCTCATCCGACGCCTCAACAAGAAACTTTTTCTCTTTCTCTCAAGTGCTAAGGAACGCAAGCTCCAACAACTCATCGACACCAACACCCATCTAGGACCCTCCACCCCTGCCTGTTCCTCCGTCCCCACCCTTTCTTCCAATCCCAACCCCAGCCGTGTATTCACTATACCCCCTGACCTTCCCCTCTCCGATGCTGAACGTTCAGTGCTCAGCAAAGGACTTAGTTTCATACCCTTACGCCCTCACCTCAATGAATTTCGGGCTCGGCATGATACTGAACTCTTCTTCCGCCTTCTTCGTCTCCGGGCTCACTTCTTTGGGCAGGAGTCCTCTCCCAGTTCAACGGATCCTTTTACCCATCTCCAATATTCTCCCTCCACCTGGACCCCTCCCTCTGGATTCTTACCTTCTCTTGATCTTTTCATTTAGAACTGTCGGCGCGACATTAGTCGTCTCAATTTCTCTGCTCCTCTCAGCCATTCTAACCTGTCTCTCTCTGAACTTACTGCACTCCATTCTCTCAGGTCCAACCCTGACATTGTCATCAAACCTGCTGACAAGGGTGGTGCTGTTGTTGTCTGGCGCACTGACCTCTACCTCGCGGAGGCTGAGCGTCAACTCGCAGACACTTCCTCCTACCTCTCCCTGGACATGACCCCACCACTGAACATCAAGCCACTGTTTCCAGGACTGTCACTGACCTCATCTCCTCTGGGGATCTCCCTCTCACAGCTTCCAACCTGATAGTCGCCCAACCTCGGACGGCCCGCTTCTATCTCCTACCCAAAATCCACAAACAGAACTGCCCCGGTAGACCAATCGTCTCAGCTTGCTCCTGCCCCACAGAACTCATTTCTCGTTATCTTGACTCCCTTCTCTCTCCCCTTGTCCAGTCCCTTCCCACCTACATCCGTGATTCCTCTGACACCTTACGTCACATCAACAATTTCCAGTTCCCTGGCCCCTACCGCTTCCTCTTCACCACGGACGTCCAATCCCTCTACACCTCCATCCCCCACCAGGATGGTCTGAGGGCCCTTAGCTTCTTCCTCGAACAGAGGCCCGAACAATCCCCATCCACCACTCCTCTCCTCCGTCTGGCTGAACTTGTTCTCACGCTGAACAATTTTTCCTTCGACTCCTCTCACTTCCTCCAAATAAAAGGTGTGGCTAAGGGTACCCGCATGGGCCCCAGCTATGCCTGTCTCTTTATGGGGTATGTGGAACATTCCTTGTTCCAGTCTTACTCCGGCCCCCTTCCACAACTCTTTCTCCGGTACATCGATGATTACTTCGGTGCTGCTTCATGCTCTCGTCAGGACTTGGAAAAATTTATTAATTTTGCTTCCAATCTCCACCCCTCCATCATTTTCACGTGGTCCATCTCTGACACTTCCCTTCCCTTCCTTGACCTCTCTGTCTCAATCTCTGGTGATAGACTGTCCACCAATATCCATTACAAACCCACCGACTCCCACAGCTATCTCGACTACAGCTCCTCACACCCCGCTTCCTGTAAGGACTCCATCCCATTCTCTCAGTTCCTTCGCCTCCGTCGCATCTGTTCCGATGATGCTACATTCAAAAACAGTTCCTCTGACATGTCCTCCTTCTTCCTTAACCGAGGTTTTCCACCCACGGTCGTTGACAGGGCCCTCAACCGTGTCCGGCCCAACTCCCGCGCATCCGCCCTCACGCCTTCTCCTCCCTCCCAGAAACATGATAGGGTCCCCCTTGTCCTCACTTATCACCCCACCAGCCTCCGCATTCAAAGGATCATCCTCTGCCATTTCCGCCAACTCCAGCATGATGCCACCACCAAACACATCTTCCCTTCACCCCCCTTATCGGCATTCCGTAGGGATCGCTCCCTCCGGGACACCCTGGTCCACTCCTCCATCACCCCCTACTCCTCAACCCCCTCCTATGGCACAACCCCATGCCCACGCAAAAGATGCAACACCTGCCCCTTCACTTCCTCTCTCCTCACCGTCCAAGGACCCAAACACTCCTTTCAAGTGAAGCAGCATTTCACTTGCATTTCCCCCAACTTAGTCTACTGCATTCGTTGCTCCCAATGTGGTCTCCTCTACATTGGAGAGACCAAACGTAAACTGGGCGACCGCTTTGCAGAACACCTGCGGTCTGTCCGCAAGAATGACCCAAACCTCCCTGTCGCTTGCCATTTTAACACTCCACCCTGCTCTCTTGCCCACATGTCTGTCCTTGGCTTGCTGCATTGCTCCAGTGAAGCCCAACGCAAACTGGAGGAACAACACCTCATCTTCTGACTAGGTACTTTACAGCCTTCCGGACTGAATATTGAATTCAACAACTTTAGGTCATGAGCTCCCTCCCCCATCCCCACCCCCTTTCTGTTTCCCCCTTCCTTTTTTTTTCCAATAAATTATAAAGATTTTCCTTTTCCCACCTATTTCCATTATAAAAAAAACCCCACTAGAGCTATACCTTGAGTGCCCTACCATCCATTCTTAATTAGCACATTCGTTTAGATAATATCACCAACTTTAACTTTAACACCTATGTGTTCTATTGTACTATTGTCGTTGACATCTTTTGATGATCTGCTTCTATCACTGCTTGTTTGTCCCTACAACCACACCCCCCTCCCTCCACCTCTCTGTCTCTCTATCTCTCCGCCCCCCACACACACACCTTAAACCAGCTTATATTTCAGCTCTTTCCTGGACTCGAACTCAAGTTCTGTCGAAGGGTCATGAGGACTCGAAACGTCAACTCTTTTCTTCTCCGCCGATGCTGCCAGACCTGCTGAGTTTTTCCAGGTAATTCTGTTTTTGTTTTGAAATCCCCACTGTTGTCATCTATGCCTTGATTTCCATCAACATAAAAAATATAAACAACCAGAATTTTTAATTCCATATAGAATAATTCACACCTCAATATTCAGTTCACAATAATCCAAATCTCACAATATATATGAACTGATCTTATATCAACACAGAGTGTGGAGCAGCAGAACCTGAGGCTTTAAAGGCAAAAATCAAGATCAAGTCTCCACATTTCATTCTTTCGGTGTTTAGTACTTTTGGCATTTGATCAAAGGTAAAGAGGACCAGCTCAGGGTGTGAGATAAAAACATTTCAGGTTGTGTCAGCAGCCAGAAAGGAGCTGATTGGCCAAAAGCTGGTAAGGTTATTTTTCAGTCTTAAGTTTATTTCTGTTAAATTAGTAAATAATCTAATAAATAGAGTCATAGCGGGGCACTTCAATCCTGTGGAATTAAATTAAAATACTGCAGACGTTGGAAATCTGAAATAAAATGGAAAACTTTGGAAAAACTCAGTGGGTCTGGCAGTATCTGTGGAGAGAGAAACAGAGTTAACATTTCGAGTCCAATATGACTCTTCTTCGGAAGCCTGCCGAATGTACATCCTGTTCCGGGTGGGAACTCTTGGGACAATTCTTGTTTGCTGGACAGCCACATATACAGGAAATGCTGTCAGCTGTAGCACTTTGATCTCCAGGTTTTAGAGCTTGAGTGGCAATGGCTTCACTGCTCTGCAACTGAGAGGCTGAGAGCTTTGTAGATAGCACATTCCTGAAGCTTGGGGATGTACAAAAACAAGGCAAATGGTCATGGCTGGACAGTCAAGAAGGACCAGACAGGTAGTGCAGGAGCCTCCTGAGCACAACTCAGTATCCAGTTCTGAATACTGATGAGGGTGATGGTTCATCTGGGAAGTGCAGCCAGGGCAATGTCCATGGCACAACAGTGGCTCAGCTGTACAGGGGGGGGGGGGGGGGGGGGGGGGGGGGTAATGAAGAAGACTGCAAGAACAATAATGATACAGAATTCAATAGTTAGGGGAAAAGACAGATGTTTCTGCAGCTACCGGTGTGAATCCAGGATGCCTCCCTGGTGCCAGGGTCAAGGATGTCACTGAGTGGTGCAGAGCACCCTGAGCAGCAAGAGTGAACAGCCAGAGGTTGTGGTCCCCATCGGTGCCAGTGGCAGAGGTAGATGGATGAGGTTCTCCAGGCAGATTTAAGGGAGCTAGGAAGGAAACTAGCAACCAGGACTTCAAAGCTAATATTCTCTGGATTACACCCAATGCCTCGCAGTAGTGAGTATTGAAATGGGAGGATCAAGCAAGTGAATCTGTGGCTGGAGAATTGGTGCAAGAGGGAGGGCTTCAGATTCCTGGGGCATTGGGGCCTGCTCCGTGGGAGGCGAAACCTATACAGGCCGGACAGGTTGCACCTCAACAGAGCCAGGAGCAATGTCCTTGCTTATCATGCTGTTGAGGAGCATTTAAACTAACTTGCAGGGATGTGAAAGCCAGATGCATATAAGTAAAAAACACAAGAGGGGCAAACACACTGTTGGGTGTGTACTATAGGCCCCCAAACAGTCAGGGAGAGATAGAGGATCAAATCTGTAATCAAATTTCAGAGAAGTGTAAAAATAATATGGCAGTAATAGTCGGGGATTTTAATCAGCCAAATATTAACTGGGATAGTTTAGTGTGCAAGGTAGGGAGGGGGCAAAATTCTTAAGTTGCATCCAGGAGAACTTTTTTAGCCAGTACATAGAAAGCCCAACAAGGCAGGGAGCAGTTCTGGACCTAATTTTTGGAAATGAGCCCAGGCAGGTGGAAGGCATATCATTAGGGGAGCATTCTGGAGATAGTGACCATAACTCAGTAATATTTAGAATAGTTATGGAAAAGGGTAAGGTTGAAGAATGGGAATAAAGTTCAAAACTGGGGAAAGGCTAATTTTACTAAGATGAGATACGATTTGGCCCAAGGGGACTGAGAGTAGCTATTTGCAGTTAAAACTGTGTCAGAGCAGTGGGAGGCATTCAAGGAGGAAATAGCGAGAGTACAGAGCAAATGTTTTCCCATAAAGACAAAGTGTCGGGGGGTGGTGGGGGGGGATCCAAGTACAGAGAACCCTGAGGTCAAGGGACATAAAGGTTAGGATTAAGGAAAAAAAAGAGAAGCTTATGGCAGATACAGAGGGCTCAATATGGTAGAGTCCCTAGAGGAGTGTAAAAAATTGCAGAGGGGAACTTAAAAAGGAAATCAGGAAAGCTAAGGGAGTGCATGAGAAAACATTGATGGGTAGAATAAAGAAAACCCAAAGGGGCTTTTTTTAAATATATAAAGAGCAAGAGAATAACTAGAGAAAGGATAGGGACAATTAGGGACCATAAAGGTTAATCTGTGTGTGGACCCGGAAGATGTGGGGACAGTCCTCAATGAATACTTTGCGTTGGTCTTCACAATGGAAAAGGACAACATGGGTATAGACATCAGGGTGGAGGGGTGTGAAGTATTAGAGGAAATTAACATAGAGAGAGGAGGAGGTACCAGCGGGTTTAGCAGCCTTAAAAGTGGATAAGTCCATAGGCCCAGATGAGATGTATCCCAGGCTGTTGAGGGAGGAAAGGGAAGAGATATCAGGGGCCCTGGCAGTAATTTTCAAACCCTCTCTGGCCACAGGTGAGGTGCCAGAGGACTGGGGGCTGCTAACATCATCCCATTATTGAAAAAGGAGGAAAGGATAGACCAGGAAATTACAGGCCAGTCAGTCTAACCTCGGTGGTGGGTAAGTTACTAGAAAGAATTCTGAGGGACAGAATATATCTGCACTTGGAGAGACACAGGTTAATCAGGGATAGTCAGCATGAGTTTGTTAAGGGAAGGTCGTGTTTCACAAATTTGATCAAATTTTTTGAGGAGATAACCAGGAGTGTTGATGAGGGTAATGCTTTTGATGTGGTCTAGATGGACTTTAACAAGGCTTTTGATAAGGTCCCTCATGGCAGACTGGTCAAGAAAGTAAGAGCCCATGAGATTCAAGGCAAAGTGGCATGTTGGATCCAAAATTGGCTGAGAGGCAGGAAGCAGAGGGTAAGGTGAGAGGGATGTTTCAGCGACTGGAAGTCTGTTTCCAATGGGGTTCCACAGGGCTCGGTGCTGGGGCCCTTGCTGTTTGTGGTGTACATAAATGATTTGGACTTAAATGCAGGGAGTATGATCAAGAAGTTCATGGATGACACGAAAATTGGTAGGGTGGTAAATAGTGAGGAGGATTGTGTAAACTGTAGGAGGATATCAATGGACTGGTCAGGTGGGCAGAGCAATGGCAAATGGAATTCAATCCAGAAAAGTGTGAGGTAATGCACTTGGGGAGGACTAACAAGGCAAAGGAATTACACTATGAATGGTAGGACCCTGGAGAGCACTGAAGATCAGAGGGACTTTGGTGTACATATCCACTGATCCCTGAAGGTAGCGGGACAGGTAGATAAAGTGGTTAAAAAGGCATATGGGATACTTACCTTTATTAGCCGAGGCATAGAATACAAGAGCAGGGAGGTTATGCTGGAACAGTATAAAACGCTGGTTAGGCCACAGCTGGAGTACTGCATGCAGTTCTGGTCACCACATTATAGGAAGGATGTGATTGCACTGGAGAGGGTGCAGAGGAGATTTACCAGGATGCTACCTGGTCTGGAGGGTCTGAGTTATGAGGAAAGATTGGATAGGCTGGGGTTGTTTTCCTTGAGCAATGAAGGTTGAGAGGGGACCTGATAGAGGTGGATAAGATTATGAGGGGCATAGATAGGGTGGATAGGAAGGTGGTTTTTCCAATAGTAGAGGGGTCAATAACCAAGGGACATGGATTTAAGGTAAGAGGTAGAAAGCTAAGAGGGGAGTTAAGGAGAAATTTTTTCACCCAGAGGTTGGTGGGAGTCTGGAACTCACTGCCTGAAAGGGTGGTTTAGTCAGAAACTCTCGAAATATTTAAGGAGTGTTTAGGTATACATTTGTGTTGCCATAGCCTCCAGGGCTATGGACCAAACCCTGGAAAATGGGATTAGTGTAATTAGGTCTTTGTTGACTGGCATGGACACGATGGGTCGAATGTCCTCTTTCTGTGCTGGAGATGTCTATGAGTCCACGGCCAGGATTTTCTCGTCGGCATCAGGAGTGGGCCCCACACGCCAACGCATAAAATGACGCACGGTGACGTCAGGCGAGCGTTCCAATCTCACCGCGCCATCGTGATGTTTAGGTGAGCAGGCGCGTGATGATCTCCGATGCTCGCCCGCCATTAATTAATGATCCACTTAAGGCCCTCGAGGCAGCAATTATAGGGGATTTTTCGGGGCCCGTGTGATCTTCAGGACACAGGCACAACGGGCAGGCGGGTAGGAGACATTTGTACAAACCTCATCCACGGGCGGGATAAGGGGGTGAGTGGGGTCGCGAGTGGTTTCTGTTAGATATTTAATTGTGGGAGTTACTGATATTTGCCTGTGTGAGGAATACTTCAAAACTCTTCACAGCTGCTTGGACAGGAGGAACAAGCTTCAGGCCAGGACTCTGGGGCCTGCAGCTTTCAGGAAGCCTCCCCTTAGCCTGGGAATGGGAGTTGTGCTCTCCACTGGAGGCACCTCCTCCTCTGAGGAAGGGAGAGTCAGAATGGGGAGGAAGCCAGGAGTCCACATTCAGCCTCCAGGGGAGCCACGTTTGGGAGGACAGGCGCAGGCACAAGGGGCACAGGGCCAAGAGATAGTCCAAGGCAGAGGGGGCCACAAAAAATGCCACTATCCTGCTGCCAGAGTTTATAGGCGGTGAAGCAGCTACCTCAATATGTCTGAGGTGCAGTGCCAAAGGAGGCTCCAACTCTCAAGGGAGACAGTCACCTTCAACTGTCAGATGATTGGCCTTGAGATCTCCCCTAACTGTGTGGGCAGACACCCCTTGCCAGTGGCTCTGAAGGTCATGGCTGCCCTCAACTTCTATGCCTCCAGCTCTTTCCAGGGCTCGGTGGGTGATCTTTGCAGTGTCTCCCAATCAGCTGTCCGCACTTGTGTCAAACAGGTCACAGACGCTCTGTTCAGACGGGCATTGAGCTTCATCCACAACTGTTGGGATCAGGCAAGCGAGACACAGTGAGCCAGAGGCTTCACAGCCATTGCTGGCTTCCCCCGTGTCCAGGGTGCTATAGCTGTACACATGTGGCCATCAAGGCGCCAGCAGGTGAGCCCGGTGCCTTCATCAACAGGAAGGGCTTCCACTCCATGAACGTGCAGATAGTGTGTGATCACAGGATGCTGATTCTACAAGTCTGTGCAAGGTACCCAGGCAGCTCCCATGACGCCTACGTCCTCAGACACTCCCAGGTGCCGGGGCTCTTCAGTGCTCCAGCCCGGCTGGATGGATGGCTGCTGGGTGACAAGGGCTATCCCCTCAGAAGGTGGCTCATGACGCCTCTCCACCATCCAAGAACAGAAGCTGAGCAGCGGTACAATAGGAGCCACGTCTCCACAAGGGCTGTGGTGGAGAGAACCATCGGTCTTCTCAAGATGCACTTCCGATGCCTGAACAGTTCAGAGGGCGCACACCAATACCCCCACCAGATCTTGTCTCAGGTACAGTGGTTGCATGCTGAACTCTCCACAATCTGGCGCTGGAAAAGGGGGTGAGTGGATGAGGAAGATGTAGATGCAGTGTCTGCGGCCGCACACGATGAGTCCAGCAGTGAGTCCGAGGATGAGCACACACAGGGGAATGCTGAGGGGTAGACACTGACCTGGGTATACTCCAGGGAGGCAGGGACACCCAGGATGCTTTAATCCAATGAACCTTCAGCTACTACACCATAGATGGACCTCCAACACTGCAGGCTGCAGGCTCTATACTCGATACCTGAGTGCTAAATCTGCGTGGGCAGGAACCTTAACTAAGGGCCTTATCAATAAAGCTCAATGTCAAACAACTCACTCATTACATTAAACGTTTCTGTCAACCTGCAGAAGTATGGAGTCACCCTGAGCTAGGCTCACCTATCAAAATTTAATAATTTTACAAAAAAAAGTAATTATAAAGGTGTTATGCATCACACCAAGTGGTCATGAATTAATAGCGGGGCAACAAAAAACCACCAGTGAGAAACCTGTGTTGTACCTAAGGTGCCTTATGTTTATGTTTCCGGGTGCTGTGTCTTGGTTCTCCCCCCTCACTGGGAGTGAGCCAGCCTGCCCACTCTGCTGTCCCGTTGGCCTCGATGACCTTGGCGGGTGTCCTCTGACCCGTGGAGCCTGTGCTGGCCCTGCCTGGGAGGGAGCTGCCAGTTCCACAGCTGGCATCTCCCCAGTCACCGCAGCCTCATCGGGTACAATGGTCACTGGCAGAGGGGCGGGGGAGCTGCTGCCCTCACTCGGGGCGCCCTGAGAGGAGCTCGCAGAGACAGGCAGCTGCTGTATCGACTTGAGGTCACTTCAGACTTCCCTGCATCGTAGATGGATGGGCACTGAGCTGGGATACTTGGTGCCCAAACCATCTCCCATACTGGCACTGACCAGCTATGGCCAATGCCGATGTGAGGGCTTGGTGTTCCCAGCACAACCCCAGGAGGACCTGATTGTTCTCCTGGAGGAGCCTCTCCACGAGAGTCGCCACTCTCTCCATGGAGGAAGCCTGGCGCTCGGCCATGAGGCTCATTGCATTGGTGATGCTCCGTGTGGACTCCTCCAGCATGGGCACCATGCCACACATACCCTCATGTATCTCCGACAGATCCTCCCACACACTCTGCTGGATTTCCAGCATCAGTTACCTTATGTACGATTCCAGAGGCCCATCATCAGCCACCAACTGAGCATATACCTGGTCCCCTGCAGCCCTCCGACTGCTGGTGCCCTGGGCACTCTCTGTCTCTGCCCACACCTCAAGCAAGTGTGAAATGCCCTCACTGCTGTGCTCCAGGACACCAGCCGATGATCTAATTCCCACCGAGGTGCTAGTATCTGTGTTGGTGCCTGCCTGGCAGAGATGGTTTGATGCTGGTGAGTCCAATTGTTCAGGGCCCTCAGGTGTGAGAGGGGACCCCTCTGCCTCCTCCTCCCGGCCCTGCTCCAGTGATGCTGAAAGGAAGAACAAGGACATTTGTTAAAGTGGAGACAATGTCAATGTGCACCCCTGTCCCCCGGATCATCATGCGTTCATCCTTCCAAAATCAATGGTCAACCCATGTTACAAGCTTCAGTCACTGAGCGTTCAGCAGTGCCATGGCTGCTGGGACACACACGGTGAGCTCAGTACTCGGTAAACATACCTCCCCTTGGCAACCCAGCCTCACCACTACCGGTGGACCTGGGCGCATGGCGCCTCTCGAGATCCATCGCCTCCGGCTCATGTCTAGTCATAATGGCCAACTGGGCCTGGCCTCTGCCAGTCCACATCTGCTTGGCAGCATTGTGTGCAGTCTTCTCCTGAAAAGGAGAGAAGAGCATTGATTAGTCCAGCCTGGATCTGGATTCCCATCGCGTCCCTGGGACCTTGCAGGACTCCAGTTCTTCCTCACCCAGCTGCTGCCCCACACTCACACCAAGATACCAGGGCTGACCCCCCTTTGCCCACATGCTGCCTCCATCACGTTTGGCACCACATGGTCTAACCTTGCAAAACAAGGACGTACAAGCACGGGGAACACCAAGGGCAGCAGATGGATCGATGCCCCACCAGCTGGAAGCTCCTCTCCCAGTGTGTCAGCACCCTGACTTTGACATGTTTCCCACTTCCAGCCCTGTGCCTAGGGGCAGATCCTTGAGGTTTCCCCCAAAATGGGTGTCAGTGTCACACATGCAGAACCTATCTTGGCTCAACCCTCTCAGGGTAAACTAGGCATGGTTCACCCAGCGAGGGAAATATGATGTGAAGGGTTCAATGCTGTAGTTGTTGGTGGGGTGGGGTGGGGTGCTTGAGCGGAAAGGCTACCATCTGTATGAAGTACCCTCTGCCAACCTGGCACTCACCCGTCCCCAGCGCCAGAGGTCGTTGAATCTCTTGCGGCACTGGACCCATGTCCTGGGAGCTGACTATCTCTGCCACCTCCTTCCAGGCACATTTGGCCAGGTGAGAGAACCTCCCCCTCCTGTCCCTCAGAACGAGGACCTCCCACCGTGCTGCCACCTCCTCCAGGAGGGCAGCTAGGCACTCATCAGGAAACTGAGGGGCACACTGCCCTGCTGCACCCCCCCCCCCCACCCCTGCCTGGCCTGTTCTCCAGCAGCGCTCTGGAGAGCCCTCCCACTGGCTGTGATTCACAGCCTTTGCAGGGCTGCCAATGCTGTATCTGAACAGGCCGCTGGGTCACCATTGGACCTGGTAGCCATTGCTCTCCCACCACTACCTGCCCACTCCCGCTATCCTCAGGAGATGCGCTTCACACTGGGTGGGCCTTCACGCTTGGCTTGCCCGCGTAAGATAGCAGTGCGGAGCCGATCGCGGGCAGTGAGCAGCTCTGTGCCCGCTCCCGAACAGCTCGCCCAATGGGGGAGAAAATTTTCCCCTATGATATGGGTACTAGCATTTAACATTTGGAAGATTAACTTGTGCACTTCAAAGGATTGGAAGAGTCAGATAACATGGGAACACCACCACCTGGAAGTTCCCCTCCAAGCCACTCAGCATCCTGACTTGGAAATATATCTCCGTTCCTTCACTGTCGCTGGGTCAAAATCCTGGAACTCCCTCCCTAACAGCACGGTTGGTGTGCCTGCACAAGGCAGACTGTTGTTTGAAAAGACAGCTCAAGACCACCTTCTCAAGGGCAATTAGGGGAGCTGCTGCCAAAGTGGTATTGTCGCTGCACTCGTGATCCACAGACCCAGGGGTTCGAAACCCGTCAACATGGCACTCACCCTTCCCGAGCGCAAGAGTTCGTTGAATTGCTTGCAGCACTGGACCCACGTGTGTCACACCATGTCAGGGGAGCTGACTATCTCTGCCACCTCCTGGTGGTGGAATCTGAATTCAATAGAAACCTGGAATTAAAAGTCCAATGATGACCATAAAACCATCGTCGATTGTTGTAAAAACCCATCTGGTTCACTAATGTCCTTTTGGGAAGAAAACCTGCTGTCCTTACCTGGACTGGCCTACATGTGACTCCAGACCCGCAGCAATGTGGTTGACTCTGAAATGCCTCTGAAATGGCCTCGCAAGCCATTCAGTTGTCACAAACCGCTACAAAGTCACCTCGGCACCGGAAACAACAATGGCAATTTCAGCCCTGTCGATGCTATCTAACACCACCATCACCATCCCTGGGGATGTCCTGTCCCACTGGCAGGAAACACCCAACAGAGGTGGCGGCACAGTGGTATACAGTTGGAGGGAGTTGCCCTGGGAGTCCTCAACATCGACTCTGGACCCTATGAAGTCTCATGGTATCAGGTCAAACATGGGCAAGGAAATCTCCTGCTGATTACGATGTACCACCCTCCCTCAGCTGATGAATCAGTGTTCCTCCATGTTGAACACCACTTGGATGAAGCACCAAGTGGTGGCAAGGGTGCAGAATGTATTCTGGGTGAGGGACTTCAGTGGACATCACCAAAAGTGGCCAGGCAGCACCACTACTGACCTGGCTGGCCGAATCCTAAAGGATATACCTGCTAGACTAGGTCTGTGGCAGGTGGTGAGGGAACGAACAAGAGGATAAAACATAATCATCCTCACATAATCAGCCTTCCGCAGATGCATCTGTCCATGAAGGTATCGGTAGGAGTGACCACCACACAGTCATTGTGGAGACGAAGTCCCAGCTTCACATTGAGGATACCCTCCATCGTGTTGTGTGGCACTAACACCATGAAAAATGGGATAGATTTCCAACAGATCTAGCAGCTCAAGACTGGGCATCCATGAGGTGCTGTGGGCCATCAGCAGCAGCAGAATTGCACTCGAACACAATCTGTAACCTCATGGCCCTGCATATCCCCCACTCTACCATTACCATCAAGCCAGGGGTTCAATGAAGAGTGCAGGAGGGCATGCCAGGAGCAGCACCAGGCATACCTAAAAATGAGGCGTCAACCTGGTGAAGCTATAACACAGGACTTCTTGTGTGCCAAACAGCATAAGCAGCAAGTGATAGAGAGAGCTAAGTGATCCCACAACCAACCAATCAAAGCTAAGCACTGCAGTCCTGTCACATCCTGTCATGAATGGTGGTGGACAATTAAACAACTCACTGGAGGAGGAGGCTCCACAAATATCCCCATCCTCAATGATGGGGGAGCCCAGCACATCAGTGCAAAAGAAAGGCTGAAGCACTTGCTACAATCTTCAGCCAGAAGTGCCAAGTGGATGATCCATCTCGGCCTCCTCCAGAAGTCCCCAGCATCACAGATGCTAGTCTTCAGCCAATTCGATTCACTCCACGTGATATCAAAACATGGCTGAAGGCACTGGATACCTGACAATATCCTGGCAATAGTACTGAAGACACATGCTCCAGAACCCACCACACCCCTAGCCAAGCTGTTCCAGTACAGCTACAACACTGGCATCTACCTGGCTATGTGGAAAATTGCCCAGGTATGTCCTGTACACAAAAAGCAGGAAAAATCCAACCCAACCAATTACCGCCCCATCAGTCTACTCTCTATCATCAGTAAAGTAATGGAAGGGGGCATAAACAGTGCTATCAAGCAGCACTTGCTTAGCAATAACCTGCTCACTGACACCAGTTTGAGTTCTGCCAGGGCCACTCAGCTCCTGACCCCATTACAGCCTTGGTTCAAACATAGACAAAAGAGCTGAACTCCCGAGGTGAGGTGAGGGTGACTGCCCTTAACATGAAGGCCACATTTGACTGAGTGTGGTATCAAGGAGCCCTAGCAAAACTCGAGTTATTAGGAATCGGGGGGAAACTCTCCGCTGGTTGGAGTCATACCTAGCACAAAGGAAGATGGTTGTGGTTGTTGGAGGTCAGTTATCTCAGCTCCAGGACTTCACTGAAGGAGTTCCTCAAGGTAGTGACCTTCCTCCCATCATAATGATATTCACTGATGATTGCACAATATTCAGCACCATTTGCAACTCTTCAGATACTGAAGCAGTCCATGTCCAAAGTAACATTTGTGCCACACAAGTGCCAGGCAATGACCACCTCCAATAAGAGAGAATCTAACTACACCCCTTGACATTCAATGGCATTACCATCACTAAGTCTCCGACTATCAACATGCCGGGGGGTTACCATTGACCAGAAACTGAACTGGACTAGCCATATAAACACTGTGCTACAAGAGCAGGTCAGAGGCTAGGAATCCTGCAGCAAGTAACTCACCTCCTGACTCCTCAAAGCCTGTGCATTATCTACAAGACACAAGTCAGGAGTGTGATGGAATACTCCCCACTTGCCTGGATGAGTACAGCTGCCACAACACTCAGGAAGCTTGACACCTTCCAGGACAAAGCAGCCCGCTTGATTGGCACCACATCCACAAACTTTCACTCCCTCCACTACCGACGCACAGTGGCAGCAGTGTGTACCATCTACAAGATACACTGCAGGTATTCACCAAGGCTCCTTAGACAGCAGCTTCCAAACCCACAACCACTACCAACTAGAAGGTCACAGGCAGCAGATTGATGGGAACACCACCACCTGTAAGTTCCCCTCCAAGTCACTCACCATCATAACTTGGAAATATATCCCCATTCCTTCATTGTCGCTGAGTCAAAATCCTGGAACTCACTCTCTAGCAACACTGTGAGTGTGCCTACACCACATGGACTGCAGCGGTTCAAGAAGGCAGCTCTCCACCACCTTCTCAAGGGCAATTAAGGATAGACAATAAATAATAAATGCTGGCCCAGCCAGCGAAGCCCACATCCCGTGTAGAAATAAAAAATAAGTAAGAAATATTAAGGCAATTGTGTGATTGCACTAGGAGGGAATGAAATAGAATCTAAATTGGGTTTACTGTGCTTGTATGTGAAGAAAAGGTGTGTGGTAAACACAGTTTGTGAGCTGCAGGTGCTGATAGCCATATGGGAATCCATGCAGTGATAATTGAGATATGGAGTGATGGTGCTTATTCCTCTGCTGTCTAGTGTTACTCTAGGCATTCCTCCTGAATTTGCAGTAGTTGACCAGGGGGCAGTTCCTGAAGCAAAATGGGGAAGTGTAGAGGGTGGTGAGGCAATGGAGGGGAAGACAGAAGGTCCACAGTCACTCCTTCTGCAGTCTCACTGCACCTTTCAGGATGAGGGTGTAGACTGACTGGAGAAGGTTCAGAAGACATCCATTTACCATCATCCAGGATAGCCTTGGCAGCACCAGGTCCCACTGGCTCTGTGATACTGGTCCTAGAAACCATTTAGCTTAGGTTGTCTCTCTTCATTTTTCGTTCCAAGTGCATCACTTCACACCTAAATATGTTAAACTTCATCTGCCTTGTGTCTGCCCATTTCACGGGTCTGTCTTCCTGAAATCTGTTGCTGTCTTCTATATCATTTACTACATTTCTGAGTCTCATTTTGTCTGTAACTTTAAAATTACACCCTATCCACCCACGACAAAAAGAGCAATGGTCCTAACACCATTCCCTTGTGCAGGCACTACACACATCTGTCCAGCTGTGAAAAACAGCCTAGACTACACAAAGTGGATGGGCTTCAGTGGGAGGGATATGGTATTGGGAAATGAGCTTCTCTGGGGATGTTGGGTTGCTGGATATGGAAGCCATTCCAAGCTTTCTCCTATTGTTCCTGTTTGTGTAATGTCAATTTGACATTGGCCATTTAATCAATTTGCATTTTTTAAGGAAGACTATTGCTGCTTATTTTTTATGCAACTCTGACATTAAGACTGAGCTCATCTTTCCTGTGAGCCGAATCTCTTTCTGTTAAGTAATATTGACGAGACAGTATCTATTTTCCTCAATAATCAAAAGTGAATCTGTTTTCCAGGAGATACTGTCCAACTTCTTTAATTGCCACCTGGGGCTATGTGCTGGTAGTTGCTATAAACACAGATTGATTTACATCCATATTTGCTGGTTAGTAGTTTCTGGGAGTTGGTATCTTACACAGTTGGCACAGTCTCCCTTATGCAATGATGATGTTTTTTTTACTCTACAGGCCAAGTTTTTAGGGCACTAACAGCAGAATGATTAATGATGGGACTCTGGGGTAGGTGCTATCATAGAATTATATAGCACAGAAAGAGACCATTCAGCCCGTCACATCTATGCTGGCTCTCTGAAAGAGTTACCAATTCCCAATTTTTTAAAATTCCTCACTGAAAGTTATTATGAAATCCAATCAAACTGAGAAATGACATCTCAACCCCACCGCCCATCTTCAGGGCTTTGTTATCAATTGTTTTAAACCTGGGTCCTTTCATTACTGACTCTCTTGCCAGTGAAAACAGTTTCTCTTCATCTACTCTCTCAAAATAGCGAACCATTTTAAACATCCCTCCTACATTTCCTGTTTAACCTTTTCTGCTGGAAGGTGAACAATCCCAGCTTCTTCAGTCTCTCCTCATTAACTAATGCCCCTTATTCCCTCCAAAGACTTGGACTCACACACACAGGCTGAGGCCTAACAAGGTTGTCTGTAATTTCCTTGCCTCCATCCTCTGAATTTGCTGCCTCTAGTAATAAAGCCAAGGATTTGATATGTTTTTCTCAATCTGTCTATGATGTATGTATGTGAACTCACAAATCTTTCTAATTCCACACTAATTTATAATTAGCTCAGTTAGTTGATTTTGTCTCCTCATTTTCTCTTCAAAAATGCAAACTCTTACCTAAATGTGGTAAATTTTACCTGCACCCCCATTCACCAATCTCTGTTTTCCTGGTCTGGTGCTGTCCTTCTCGCTATTTACTATGATTCCGAGTTCTGTGCCAACCGAAAACTTTAACATTGCCCCAAGTCTAGGCCATTAAAATATGTCAAAAAGAGCAGTGGCCCTGACATCCGGCCCTGGGCTTATTACTAGCTACATACCAACTCCCCAAAAAACAAGGTGTGCTTGCACAGAATAGGGGAGAGAGCTCATCCTGAGTGAGAGACAGCCAGAGTGAGTGTGGATATTGGCAATTTGGTGCAGAGTGGGAATTGAACTGGTAAGTCTCTCTCTTTAATTTCTCCTTAATTTCTGTAAGTTCAGTAGTTTAGGCGGTTGGTAAGGTAGCTGACTCAGCTGACTGTGTGACAGTTAACTGTCAATCACCTGAAGCCTGATTAGGGCCTGTATAGGTGTTGGTTACTTTTGAAGCTTAACTAGTGTGTGTCATCTCAGCTCACCTCAGCTCTATTTAAGAAAGGGACTATTAGAAGCAAACGATCAGTGAGCTCGGACATGAGCAGGGGAGAGACTTCATCCTGAGTGAGACACAGCCAGAGTGAGTGTGGGTATTTGGTACACAGTGGGAATTGAACTGGTAAGTCGTTCTCTTTAAGTCTTATCAGATCGGTAGTCTAGTTAAAAGGTTGGTGAGGTAGTTGACTCGGCTGACTGTGAAAGTTAACTGTCAATCACCTGGAATTGTGATATAGTAGCCATCACTGAGATGTGGTTGAGGGAGAGGCAGGATTGGCAGCTCAACATTCAGGGATATAGAATCTTCAGGCGAGACAGGGGTGGGGGTAAAAGAGGAGGAGGCATTGCATTAGTAGTTAAGGAGTCCGTTACTGCAGTAAGGAGAGATGATATCTTGGAGGAGGCATCGAATGAAGCTTTGTGGGTAGAACTTAGGAATAAAAAAGGGGCAGCCACATTGTTAGGTGTTTATTATAGACCCCCAGACAGTCAGTGGGAAATTGAGGAGCAAATATGTGCACAATTTTCAGAGGTATGTAAAAACAATAACAATAGGGTAATTATATTAGGTGATTTCAACTTTCCCAACATTGGGATAGACATAGTGTTAAGAGCTTGGATGAAGTGGATTTCTTAAAATGTGTTCAGGAGAACTTTTTAGGTCAATACGTAGAGGGTCCATCAAGGGATGGCACAGTGCTGGACCTAATTCTGGGGAATGAAGCCGAACAGGTGGCTGAGGTGGTGGTGGGGGAGCATTTTAGTGATAGCGACCACAACATGGTACAATTTAAGTTTGTTATGGACAAAGAAATAGACAAGTTGCAAAAAAATGTTTTGGACTGGGGGAAAGCAGATTTTATTAAAATAAGGCAGGATCTGGCCAAGGTAGACTGGGAACAGTTACTTGTGGGAAAATCTACAGAAGAGCAGTGAGGGGTGTTCAAAAAGGAATTGGGGAGGGCACAGGCTCAACGTATTCCCTCTAGGGTGATAGGAGCAGTAACAAGCCCAGAGAACCATGGATGACCAGAGATAGTCAGGATACGATGAAAAGGAAAAGAGAGGCTTTTAGCAGATACAAGGGAAGCAAATCAGTGGAGGCATTAGTGGAGTACAGAAAGTGCAGGATGGAGTTTAAGAAAGCTCAGTAATATAACCACTCAGCTAGCAAACTCCCCCTGACTACCCACCTCCGCCACCAGCAGCACAAAATAAATACAGTAGTTTCCAGCAAAATTCCACAAACTCAGGGACTCAAAAGAGGCCTGAATGTGGAATTGCCAAGCTAACCAAGATATCTTGGTTAAGGGACAGTGATCACAGAATCACAGAATCAGAATCACACAGTGTAGAAGAGGCCCTTTGGCCCATCGAGTCTGCACCAGCACGTCAGAAACACCTGACCTACCTAATCCCATTACCAGCACTTGGCCCATAGCCTTGAATGTTATGACGTGCCAAGTGCTCATCCAGATACTTTTTAAAGGATGTGAGGCTAACCCGTCTCCACCACCCTCCCAGGCAGCACATTCCAGACCATCACCATCCTCTCTCCCCTACCCACCCACCACCATTCTCTGTCTTCCACCTCCTCCCACTCTCTACTGCCTCTCCCCATTTCTCCCTTTCCCCCTTCTCTCCTCATTACCCTCTCTCTATCCCCATTCTCTCCCCTTCCCTCCTTTTCCCCTCCCCATCTCTCTTTCTCCATCCCCCATTCTCTCCCCTTCTCCCCTTTCTCTCCATCCTCCTCCACCCCTCCCTCCCACACTTTCACCCTTCCCTTCTCTCTCCCCCTCCCCTCCCCCTGTCTCCTCCTCCCCTCCTCCTCTCTCCCCTTCCCCCCCCCTCTCCCCCGCTCTTCCCTTCTCTGCCCTTCCCTTCTCTCCCCCTCTCTCCTCTCCTCTCTTCCCTTCCCCGCTCCCCCTTTCTCCCCTCCTCCCTCTTCCCCTCTCTCTCTCCTCCCCCCTTTTATCCCCATGCCCCTCTCTCCCCTCCCTCTCTCTGTCTCCCCCTCTCCATCTCTCCCCCTCTGTCTCCCCCTCCCGGTCTCTCCCTCCCTTATCTCCCTCTCCTGTCTCTCTTCCCCTCCACCCCATCTCTCCCCCTCCACCTTCTTTTTATCTCTCTACTCTTTCTCTCCTCCTCTGCATGCTCTCTCCCCCTTGTCATGAAAATATAATAATTTTCATAATATTGTTGTGATTTATTGTAAATGTAGGTTAATAGTGGGGTTTGGATTAGTTTCTGTGTGTGGTTTAATTGAATTGGAGGAAGCTGGTGTGGGGGCTTGATGTATCAAAAAGGGCAGCTCGGTTTGAAATGCTAAATATGTAAATATGGCTGAAGTTTTCGAATGTGTGATGTGAAGAATATTTGGATTTTTAGATAAGCCAGAGTAGTTTGAATTGCAAAGAGATGGTGAGATGTTACACTGAGCCATAAGGAGCTAAGCCAAACAGTGTGTTTATTTTTCCCAGAGGTTACTGATAATATGAGTACTATGGAAGATTTATATTATGGAAAAAGTAACTTTAAAAAGACATATTGGAACAATGGAACTTACATTAAAAAGGGAGAAACATGTATAAAGGGGATGAGGTTATATGTAAGGAGCAAGGAATTCTAAGATCTAACAAGTGTGAAAAGCCTCTATGCATCAAGCTGCTGTCTACAGGAACTGAAGCTGGGAAAACTCACTGTGAATATCCCTGTCCAGGGTATTTGTGTTGCTTTGCCTGGGTCTGTTGAAATCTATGTTCTTTTACTGTTGCCTTAATGGAGGTTTAACTGGGAGTTAGATTAATCAGGAGATTTAGGAGTTATCATAGTAGTGTTTTATATACCTATGTATGTGCTTAATATCTTTTCTTCTATTAATAAATGTTTAATTTAGTTTTGTAAAAAGCCTCTAAGATTCAATAGACTTATTACTACTGAATTCAAGGCATGCATCTCGAAATAAAAATACAAATTGCAAAACAGTTGTGGCAGCTATTTCAAGTTTCCCTCTGGGGTTTGAGCAGCTCAGCATTTACCATTCACTGTGCCATAACACTCTCCTTCTCCATCCACACCCTTCTCCTCCATCCCCACCCCCTCTCACTCCCCTTTTCCCCTCTCTCTCCCTCTTTCCCCTCTTTCTCCCCCTTTCCCTGCTCTCTTCCCTCCCCTCCTCTCTCCCCCTCCCCTTCTCCCCCATCTCTCTCTCTCTCTGCCTCCTTCCCCTTCTCTCCCCTCTCTCCCCTCCCCCTCTCTGCTCCCCTCTCGCTCCTCTCTCCCTCCCCTCTCCCCCATCTCTCTCGCCCCCATCCCTCCTCCCCCAACCAGAGCTCAGTTTGCAGGGCCAGCCAGAACAGCCAGTTGCTGTGAGGCCGGCCATGATGCAGCTGTGACCCGTAGTGGGAGCAGCGAAGGCACTGGCAACATGTGGGAATGGTGGAGAGAGTCGCTGGGTGGTCTGGATCTCTGGGTTCGGCGGGGCCTGGAGTTTGGTGGCAACTGCAGGGCCTGAGCCATGGAGACTGAGGGAAGAAGGGGTGGGGAAGCTGGGGAGGGGGTAAGAGTTTGGAGGGAGGTGTAAGAGTTAAGGGAGAGGGGTGTAAGAGTTGAGGGAGAGGGGTGTAAGAGTTGAGGGTGAGGTGTGTAAGAGTTTGAGGGGGTAAGAGTTTGGAGGGAGGTGTAAGAGTTAAGGGAGAGGGGTGTAAGATTAAGGGAGAGGGGTGTAAGAGTTGAGGGAGAGGGGTGTAAGAATTTGGGGTGTAAGAGTTGAGGGAGAGGGGTGTAAGTGTTGAGGGCGAGGGGTGTATGAGTTTGGGGGTGTAAGAGTTTGGAGGGAGAGGGATGTAAGAGTTTGGAGGGAGAGGTGGGGAAGAATTTCAAGACCAGAGGGAGAGGATATCAAGGGAAGATTTTAGACCCTGATTTTGTTGGCATTGGGGGGAATGGGGGGGTGTTCGGGGGGTGGTGGGGTGAGAGTTTAGCCCCTGAGATTGGGGGAGCAGGGGAGAGTTTAGTCCCTGAGATTGGAGGTGTGAGTGGGTGGAAAGTATAAATCCTGAGACTAAAATGTATTAAGAACTGATGGGAAGCTGGTGGGTGCTCTCAAGCGTGTACAGTATAGAGGAAAGATTTTTTGGTCTAAATGAAAAAACTAATAAATTCAGATGTTATTTACGTAATTAATTTTCTTGTATTTTTCATTGCAGATTGCTGAGTGCACTGGTTGACTTTGAGTGCACTCAATGCCTTCAAGTGTCTTTTGCCATTTGATGATAAAGATGTCAAAATGCTGCTGATCTGCACACAAGCCCATTCCAAATTAGAATATTTAACGTCAAATGATTGCTGATAGCTTTTGAACTCATTGAATGCAAAAAATATGATAAACTTTTTGGGTAAGGTGAGTCAATAATCTAGATTGATACTTCATTATGGAACAGAGGGTCAGTGCTGAGGGAGTGCTGCAGTGCCAGAGGGCCGGTACTGAGGGAGTGCTGCAGTTCCAGAGGGCCGGTACTGGGGAGTGCTGCAGTTCCAGAGGGCCGGTACTGGGGAGTGCTGCAGTGCCAGAGGGCCGGTACTGAGGGAGTGCTGCAGTTCCAGAGGGCCGGTACTGGGGAGTGCTGCAGTTCCAGAGGGCCGGTACTGGGGAGTGCTGCAGTGCCAGAGGGCCGGTACTGAGGGAGTGCTGCAGTGTCAGGGGCATTACTGAGGGAGTGCTGCAGTGTCAGG
Organism: Carcharodon carcharias; assembly: GCF_017639515.1. NCBI lineage: Eukaryota > Metazoa > Chordata > Chondrichthyes > Lamniformes > Lamnidae > Carcharodon > Carcharodon carcharias. Next base: position 45,361,004 of record NC_054491.1, read on the forward strand.
GGGACAGTACTGAGGGAGTGCTGCACTCTCAGGGGGACAGTACTGAGGGAGTGCTGCACTTTCAGGGAGACAGTACTGAGGGAGTGTTGCACTGTCAGGGAGACAGTACTGAGGGAATGTTGCACTGTCAGGGGGACAGTACTGAGGGAGTGTTGCACTGTCAGGGGGACAGTACTGAGGGAGTGTTGCACTGTCAGGGGCATTACTGAGGGAATATTTTTGGTTCAGCCTGAAGTGGTGAGAATGTTGGTGGGGGGACGGGGATGTACGATGGGGAACTTTCTTCCCCAGTAGCAGGAAGATTCCGAAAATGGGCATCAGCCCAGCAGGGGGACAGGTCTGAGATCATTGTCCCCAGGACCTGGTTCAAACAGGAAACATTCAAGGACCTGACTAGAGGAGCAAATGTGAGAACAGCTCATTTCTCCATCTCTCCAAATAACACAGTCCCTCCCCCTCTCCCAATTCCTGCTTCTACATCACATCCTTAGGTACCCATTCCAAGTGTGCACCATTCATTCTCAGCCCACATACTCACCACTTGCTTGGCTGGATCCCACATTTTGTAAATTGGACGTCATCCAAATCTCTGCTGCCTGTGTCCTGTTCCCTTCTCACCCTGTGTCACTGACCTGCATCGGCTCCTAGTCAAGCAACATCTTGATTTAAAATTCTCATCTTTGTTTTCAAGTTCCTCCATGGCCTCTTCCTATCTCTATAATCTCCTTTAGCCCCAAAACTCTCTGAGGTTCCTGTGTTCCTCTTATTCTGGCCCCTTATCCATCCCCAAATTCAATTGCTTCATTGTCGGTGGTCCTGCCTTCAGCTGTTTGTATCCTAATCTCTGGAATACCCTCCCTCCAACTCTCCTCTTCACCTTCCTCCTTTAAAACATCCCTTCACACCGAAACCTCTCTGACCAAGCTTTCGGTCAACTGACCCAATATCTGGCTGGGTTTTTCATTTTTTATAACACTCCTGTGAAGTGCTTTGGGATGTTTCATTACGTTAAAGACTTTATGTAAATGTAAGTTGTTGTTGTTGGCTGCTGGTCATGAAAGGTGCTATATAAATGCAAGTCTCTCTTTTTACACTTGCCCATCCAGCCTGCCTCTTGCTGCTTCTTGCTATCATAATATGTGCTCCCCTATCAAAGACAATCCCACCTTCTGTCACTCAGTCGTCGCTCACTAACTCCCACCCACTCCTTCTGTAGGAGAAACAGTCGCACAGCAGAAGAGCAGAAACGTGTAGGAACAAATCGACTTAGTAAAATGCACAATGAGTGCAGGATAAACTCAAAGCAGTTGTGTTCAGCATTAAAACCAATCACTCTTCCGTGGCTACATTCACAGCCAGGTGTCCCTGGAGAGGGGGCACGCAGTGTCAGCTGGCACAGCCGGTGGGCACGGTTCAGACTGGCATACGTTACTGACCGCCCACAATCACATTTTGGTTTAATCTTTGTAGGTTTCCTTTGGGTTTTGTCTTTTGCTGCTGTCCCCTTTAAGGGTCTGCCCCATTTATTTGTTCTATTGATCTTTTGGTAATTTGTTCCTCTTTTTCTATTGGTTTATTCAAAAGAACATTAAATCAATTACCTTTCTGACATTTGGCACTTAGTTCGACAGTGATTTTACATCATAGATTCTGAGAGTGTCTTGTCACTGATATAAATGCTATCTTGTTTAATAAAGAATTAAGGGAGTGGTAACAGGGACTGTTAGAGCTGAGGGGCTTTGAGAGGATAACAGGGTCTGTTAGAGCAAAGGGGCTTTGAGAGGGTAACAGAGTCTGTTAGAGCAGCGGGGCTTTGAGGGGGTAATAGGGTCTGTTAGAGCAGAGGGGCTTTGAGAGGGTAACAGGGTCTGTTAGAGCAGAGGAAATTTGAGAGGGTAACAGTGTCTGTTAGAGCAGAGGGGCTTTGAGAGGGTAACAGTGTCTGTTAGAGCAGAGGGAATTTGAGAGGGTAACAGTGTCTGTTAGAGCAGAGGGAATTTGAGAGGGTAACAGGGTCTGTTAGAGCAGAAGGGCTTTGAGAGGGTAACAGTGTCTGTTAGAACAGAGGGGCTTTGAGGGGGTAATAGGGACTGTTAGAGCAGAGGGGCTTTGAGAGGGTAACAGGGTCTGTTAGAGCAGAGGGGCTTTGAGAGGGTAACAGAGTCTGTTAGAGCAGAGGGAATTTGAGAGGGTAACAGGGTCTGTTAGAGCAGAGGGGCTTTGAGAGTGTAACAGGGTCTGTTAGAGCAGAGGGGCTTTGAGAGGGTAACAGAGTCTGTTAGAGCAGAAGGGCTTTGAGAGGGTAACAGGGTCTGTTAGAGCAGAGGAAATTTGAGAGGGTAACAGGGTCTGTTAGAGCAGAGGGGCTTTGAGAGGGTAACAGAGTCTATTAGAGCAGAGGGGCTTTGAGAGGGTAACAGGGTCTGTTAGAGCAGAGGGGCTTTGAGAGGGTAACAGAGTCTGTTAGAGCAGAGGAGCTTTGAGAGGGTAACAGGGTCTGTTAGAGCAGAGGGGCTTTGAGGGGGTAATAGGAACTGTTAGAGCAGAGGGGCTTTGAGTGGGTAACAGGGTCTGTTAGAGCAGAGGGGCTTTGAGAGGGTAACAGGGTCTGTTAGAACAGAGGGGATTTGAGGGGGCAATAGGAACTGTTAGAGCAGAGGGAATTTGAGAGGGTAACAGGGTCTGTTAGAGCAGAGGGGATTTGAGGGGGTAATAGGAACTGTTAGAGCAGAGGGAATTTGAGAGGGTAACAGGGTCTGTTAGAGCAGAGGGGCTTTGTTTAGTTTTTGATGAGAAGGAGATGAGCAGGTGACTGGATTCAGATCACTGGTCTCACCAATTGCAATGTCTTGCACTCACCATCCCTTCTGCTTCCCACTCACCTTCACCCAATTCTATCTCATCATGTGATGATGTTGCCTGTGTCACTCTTTCCTCCACCTGTAATCCTCACTGGATTTCCATGGTGTGCAATATGTAGCAATAATGGGGCAGATTATAGGGAGTAGAATCCAAGCACCTGAATCTCTGACCTGAAGTTTACTTCGGGAGCTGATGTTGGGATGAGAAATGGCTCCTGAGACAGCACGTACCAGCTGCAGGGACTGGCTTTACCCCGGACTCCCATCCCCTCCACGTCGGGAGAGTGGTACACTCGTGATCAGCAGCTGCACTGGGACAGGGAGACACAGGGGACCTCCAACAGGCAAGTTTAAACATTGGAAAGCTCAGGGGGCCCATGGTCAGAGCAGAACCCACCACCCCCCCCCCCCCCACAAAGAGGGTTAGTTGAGGCTGGGGTGTTTGCCTTTCTCGCCCACGTTACCCTCTCTGGGTTTTTGAGCCTCAGATTGGAGTAAAATGGAGTTTGTCGGACTTTGTCCCTGTTAACTGTAACAGTGTGTAATGTCATGGAAGGAAGTGACATACACTCATGTGACCTGAGACTCCAGGAGAGTTGGCCTGTTCAGAAACTAGAGTAAGGGTTGTTCTGATAAATGTGAATATGTTACAGTGAAGTTGGAGGGTTTTGCAGCCAGTAGTCTTTGAGAATTTATTGAAACTACTCCAACCCAAGAACACAATAATTTACACAGCCCCACCCCCGGGTCACTGCCCAATGAAGCAGGCAGTGGACCCTTATGATGGTGGGGGGAGCGCAGTGATCCCACCATGGTCAAAGTTATGGGAGTGTCATAATTATAGGGCCTTCAAGTATGTAAATCAGCTACCCACCCCCCTCCATGGCCAAGAAACCCATGCATTTGGGGTAAAACCCTCTATCAGTTCCTTGACTGACCTTCTCCACTCAGACCAGCTATTGATGGTCCTAATAGTTGAGGATCCTTTCCCTCCAGCTGTTTCCCTAATGCTCTAAGGCAGAAAAAAATTCCAGTGCTCTAGCTGTGAGTTTAATCACCATCCGAGTGTCCCACTGTAGGGAGCTGAGAAGTACATTAACATCCTGTTTTTTTATGCATTCACAGGATGTGGGGCTTCGCTGGCTGGGCCAGCATTTAATGCCCACCCCTAGGTGCCCTTGAGAAGGTGATGGTGAGCTGCCTTCTTGAACCGCTGCAGTCCATGTGGTGTAGGTACACCCACAGTGCTGTTAGGGAGGGAGTTCCAGGATTTTGACTCAGTGACAGTGAAGGAACGGCGATATATTTCCCTTTCAGGATGGTGAGTGAATTGGAGGGGAGCCTCCAGGTGGTGGTGTTCCCATTTGTCTGCTGCCCTTGTCCTCCTGGATCGTGGTGGTCATGGGATTGGAAGGTGCTGTCTAAGGAGCCTTGGTGAGTTCCTGCAGTGCATTTTGTAGATGGTACACGCTGCTGCTACTGTGCATCAGTGGTGGAGGGAGTGAATGTTTGTGAATGTGGTGCCAATCAAGTGGCTGCTTTGTCCTGGATGGTGTCCAGCTTCTTCAGTGTTGTACAGGCAAGTGGGGAGTATTCCATCACACTCCTAACTTGTGCCTTGTAGATGGTGGACAGGCTTTGAGATGTCAGGAATTGGGTTACTCATCGCAGGATTCCTAGCCTCTGACCTGCTCTTGTAGCCACAGTATTTATATGGCTAGTCCAGTTCAGTTTCTGGTCAATGGTAACCCCCAGGATGTTGATAGTGGGGGATTCAGTGATGGTAATGCCATTGAACATCAAGGGCCGATGGTTAGATTGTCTCTTGTTGGAGATTCCCATTGCCTGATACTTGTATGATGCAAATATTACTTGCCACTTGTCAGCCCAAGCCTGGATATTGCCCAGGTCTTGCTGCATTTGGACATGGACTGCTTCAGTATCTGAGGAGTAGTGAATGGTGCTGAACATTGTGCAATTATCAGTGAGCATCCCCACTTCTGACCTTATGATGGAAGGAAGGTCATTGATGAAGTAACTGAAGATGGTTGGGCCTCGGACACTACCCTGAGGAACTCCTGCAGTGATGTCCTGGAGCTGAGATGACTGATCTCCAACAACCAAAACCATCTTCCTGTGTGCTAGGTATGACTCCAACCAGCGGAGCATTTTCTCCCTGATTCCCATTGACTCCAGTTTTGCTAGGGCTCCTTGATGCCACACTCAGTCAAACGTTACCTTGATGTCAAGGGCAGTCACTCTCACCTCACCTTGGGAGTTCAGGTCTTTTGTCCTTGTTTGAACAAAGGCTGTAATGAGGTCAGGAGCTGAGTGGCCCTGGCAGAACCCAAACTGGGCATCAGTGAGCAGATTATTATCGCTTGATAGCACTGTGTTGATGATCCCTTCCATTACTTTACTAACGATGGAGAATAGACTGATGGGGTGGTAACTGGCCATGTTGAATTTGTCCTGCTTTTTGTACACGACATACCTGGGCAATTTTCCACATAACCAGGTTGATGCCAGTGTTGTAGCTGTACTGCAGCAGCTTGGCTAGTGGTGTGGTGAATTCTAGAGCACAAGTCTTCAGTGCTATTGTCAAAATATTGTCAGGGTCCATAGCCTTTGCAGTATCCAGTGCCTTCAGCCATTTCTTGATATCACGCAGAGTGAATCAAATCGACTACACAATTGGGGGCTGGGCATCTCCGGAGCAGGCCGAGACGGATTATCTACTTGGAACTTCTGGGTGAAGATTGTAGCAACTGCATCAGCCTTATCTTTTGCACAGATGTGCTGTGTTCCTCCATCATTGAGGATGGGATATTTGTGGAGCCTCCTCCTCCAGTGAGTTGTTTAATAGTCCACCACCATTCATGACAGGATGTGGCAGGACTGCAGAGTTTAGTTCTAATCTGTTGTTTGTGGGATCACTTAGCTTTGTCTATCACTTGCTGCTTATGCTGTTTGGCATACAAGTAGTCCTGTGTTATAGCTTCACCAGGTTGACACCTCATTTTTAGGTATACCTGGTGCTGCTCCTGGAATGCCCTCCTGCACTCTTCATTGAACCAGGGCTGATCCCCGGGCTTGATGGTCATGGTAGAGTGGGGGATATGCCAGATCATGAAGTTACAGGTTGTATTTGAATATAATTCTGCTGCTGCTGATGGCCCACAGCTCCTCATGGATGCCTAGTCTTGAGTTCTAAATCTGTTTGAAATCTATCACATTTAGCACGGTGGTAATGCCACACTTGAGGATATCCTCAATGTGAAGGCAGGACTTCGCCTCTACAACGACTGTGCAGTGGTCAATCCTAACAATACTTTCGTGGGCAGATGCATCTGTGGCAGGCAGGTTGGTGAGGATGAGGTCAAATATGCTTTTCACTCTTGTTGGTTCCCTCACCAACTGCCGCAGACCCGGCCTAGCAGCTATGTCACTTAGGGCTCGGTCAGTAGTGGTGCTGCTGAGCCACTCTTGGTGATGGACATTGAAGTCCGCCATCCAGAGTACATTCTGCGCCCTTGCCAGCCTCAGTGCTTCCTCCAAGTGAAGTTCAACATGAAGGAGTGCTGATTCATCAGCTGAAGGAGGGTGGTATGTGGTAATCAGCAGGAGGTTTCCTTGCCCATGTTTGACCTGATGCTGTGAGACTTCATGTGGTCCAGAGTCGATGTTGAGGATTCCCAGGGCAACTCACTCACGAGTGTATAACCACTGTGCCACCACCTCTGCTGGGCTTGTCCTAGGTGGGACAGGACATACCCAGGGATGGTGATGGTGGTGTCTGGGACATTATCTGTAAGGTATGATTCCCTGAGGATGACTAGGTCAGGCTGTTGCTTGACTAGTCTGCTAGACAGCTCTGCTTTGCACTGTTTTACTTGAACACAGATAGCTCTGTTTTGTTCATTAAAATGGCTTTCAGCTTCTCAAAAGCTGTCTGGCCTTTCAGTCCATACTAACTTTGCTTTTTACTGCAGTTGATCTGTCAGTGGGGCAGCTACAGTGCAGACGTTTGGGACAAACTTGTGGTAGAACCCACACATCCTAAAAAATCTCATGATTTCCTATTTTTTGTGGGAATGGGAAGCTGTAGCACTGCTTGTACCTTCTCAGTTCTGGGTAGTACTTGTAACTGACCCACTAGGTGTCCTAGGCAGGTCACCTGAGCCTTAGTGAACTCACTCTTTGTGAGATTGACCATGAAGTTAGCTGACTGTACTTTCTGGAAGAGGGCTTCCAGTTGCTCTAAATGAGTTTCCCAGGTGTTGCTGTACACTAAGAGGTTGTCTAAGTAAGCGACACAATTGGATAAGCTGCCACTACCTGGTTCATCACCTTTGAAAGGTGGCTGAGGTATTTCTAACTCAACACTGAAACAACCCATCCGGAGTTACGGAGGTAGAGATTTCCTTTGCACAGGCAGTCAGGGGAACCTGCCAATATCCCTTCAGTAAATCTACCTTTGTAATGTAGGCTGCTTTACCTACCCTATCTATGCCATCTTCCGGCCAGGGTATCGGGTAGGAGGCAGCTTGGGTCACTGCATTAACTTTTTGGATTTTTTCTCGTCTGGCTTGGACACCAGCACAACTGGGGAGCTCTGCGCTACTGCCGCTCGGCTGTATTAGTTAGTGCTCCAGCATGTAGCTAATCTCCTCCTGAACCTGCGCCTAGACAATAGGGATGTTGCCTTATTGGAGGGGCCTTTCCCACATCCACATCATGTGTAGCTAGTGCAGTGCAGAGAGCCTCTCACTTGGTGCCCATAAACTAATTCAAATGGAGTAAAACTGATGGACACATTGGGTGAGTCTCTGGTAACAAACAGAAGCAAACCTCACCCTTTATCCCAGTCATGGGAGTACTTGTGGCAGTATGCCCTTATCATTGTTTTTAGGGTCTGGTGGTACCGTTCCAGTGCCCCCATGACTGTGGGTGAAAGGGGAGGACTTCAGCTGGGTCACGCCCAGGTTACCCATGACTTCCTGAAATATTTGGGACATGAAATTTGAGTCCTGATCTGAATGGATCTCAATGCGCAGTCCATGCCAGGTAAAGAATTGTGTTAGTTCCCTCACCACTATGTTGGCAGATCTGGTTGTCAAGGGAACAGCCTCTGGGAAGCGGGTAGCCATGTCTATGATGGTGAGGCTATACTGGTTTCTTTTTGATTTAGGCAGGGACCCCACACAGTCCGCCAGCATCTTGCTGAACTCTTCCCCAAAAGCCGGCACGGGAACCATAGATACAGGTTTTGCAGGTTGTGGTTTTTCCCATAACCTGGCAGGTGTGGCAAGTTCTGCAAAACCTCACTACCTCCCTGTGGAGGTGTTGCCAGTAAAAACGCTGGCTGATGCAGGCTCAGCTTTTGTGTATACCATCATGCCCAGCCATCGGAATCTTGTGTAATAGCCTTAATATTTCTCTATGGTATCTTGGTAGTACCACTACCTGTTGGATCTCTGCCCACTCCTCATTTGCAGGTCTGTGAGGGGGGGTCTCCACATCCTCGCCTCATTTTTAATGCATCCAGGACCTCGCTCCGCTTCTCTGAGACCACTGGGGATGCTTTCACTTTTAATCTCACCAGGTCATTGCCGAGAAGCAGGTTGACACCGTCCACAGGCACATTGGGGACAACTCCCACGGTGACCAATCCTGACACAAGCTCGCGCTCCAGGTGCACCTGGGAGGGGCATGTGCCCTTCTTCAATGTCCTTTATGAGCACCTTGGCACTTTCGGCGGTCTCTGGTGGAAAGATCATGCCTTTTGCCAGCAGTAGAGTTTGGCTGGCCCCTGTCTCCTTCAGTATCACTGTAGGCTTTACTCACCCCACTCCGGGGAAATGTGGCTACCCTTCCTTCTGATGCAAAATCCTTGCAACTCTCAGGGATTTTTTTAAACTCACCCGCACTCAGAGTGGTGTGTCTGCAGGGATTTGCTGCTGCAGTCAGAGCCATAGCCTGGTCTGCTATGCTCTCTGTCTGACTCCCATTCTCTGCATGACGTTTGTATGCCCCAATATATCCCACGGGTTTTACCCGTAACTCCAGCAATCAGCAAGGAGCTGTCCTGTCCTGTGGCAGTTAAAACAGAGGCTTCTTGTCCTCACTCGTCTTCTCAACATCATCCTCCCTGGCCTGAGGAGGACCCCCTGTGTTTCCAGCTGCCCCTCCTCTCCCATGGGTGCTCGGTTTCCGATCACCTTCCACCTTCTATTCTTCTCAGATGGTTGGGAGTGACTAGGGAAGGGTTTCCTTTGAGATGAGGGCTTGTGGACAAGCTCCTAACCATCAGCAAGGGTTGCTACCTGCCTGGCCCCTGTTACTCTCTGTTCCTCTGTGTAAGCACTTAGCGAGACAGGCATGGAGCTTTTGAACTCTTTGAGGAGAATTATTTCATGAGGTTTCCATAGGCAGCCTCAATTTTAAGTGACCGTACCCACTGATCAAAAGCGAGCTGCTTTAGCCATTGAAATTCCAGGTACGGGTGCTCAGGCCGTTTCCTGAGGGTACAGAATTTTTGGATGGTACATCTCCGGCACTAACTTGTACGCGCTTAAAACAGCTCCTTTTGCTGCCTCATATCTTGTTACCATTTACTCAGGCAAGAGGGAGTAAACTTCATGAGCTTTTCCTGGCAGTTTACTCTGCAACAACAGGGATCAGTGTCGGGTTGGCCACTTTAACTGCTGTGCTAACCTCTCAAAAGAGATAAAGAAATTGTCCACCTCTCCTTCATCAATTTAAATGGACAAACTTGAAGGCCTCAGCACCTGAGTCTGAGCTGGGGGTGGTTCTCTCACCAGGGGTGTTTTCAATGGGTGCTTTGGGATCCTTCTTCCTCAGCTCAAGCTGTTTTAATTTAAACTCCTCTTCATTTTCTCTTTCCTGGAATTCTCCTTCCTCCTCCCATTCCTGTCTCTCTATTTCCCATCTCTTTATTCCCTTTCTTCGAATTCCAGTTCCAATTTCTTCTGCTCCAACCTTAATTTTTCTGCTGCTAATTTGCCTGTCTCACTGCCATCAACTTTCACCTCTGGATGTTTTGCACCCATTTTAAAATGTCAATTTCTTCAACTTTCAGGCAGAACTCCACCTCGAAGTGCCTAGCTACACCTTTTAATTCTTCCACAGACGGTGCCCTTAACTTCTTGCGAGTGATCTCATCCTGTCCTATGAAAACATTGACATCGAATGTGGACATTAAGCACTTGAGTATTACAGACCCAAGGAAACGTTTTGCAGTTCTCAGGAACAATTTACTTTTCCCACTCCAAGTCTTTCTTCAGTCCGTGGGAACAATTCCAGATATGAGGCCCCAATTTTGTTACAACCAGGTGAGAAGGGGGTGAGCTGGCTCCCCTCTATTTAGCCTCCTCAGTTGGTCACAACGAAGGTTTAAATTTCTTTTTAACAATGATATGTCTTTTCCAAATCAGAATGTCATTAACTATTTAAGCTGTGAGCAATAAAGAGCCAATCAAACCAGCTTTTCTTGAGTTTGTTAACCGCTAAACCCGAGAAAAATAATAAGCTTGCAACGTCAGCATTCAGCCTTCATGCAGTCAGTCAAGACCAGACACACAAACATCTCCACACTCCCCTGGGGGTGATTTGTTTGTTTATCACCTTCACCTTGGAATGTGACCTTATATTTTTAAGCAGTTTGCTCCATCTCAGTTCAAATTGCAAAATTTCCAGCCAGTTGAAAAATAAAGGAGTAGAGCCTCGTGACAATAGTTAATCAGACTCTGATGCTACAATCCCAACTCACAACCTATGATTCCAGGGCCTTCAGGAAATTGGTAATGGCGATAGTGGTGAAATTGTGAGAACCTTTGGAGAGGTTTCAAGGTCGGGGGGTCCAATGACTATAATCAATGTTCACAGGTTCCTCTGGGATTCACTTTGGTTAAAGTACTTGGTGAAAGAGAATCATTTGGAGAGTTTGGAGCCATTGACACAGGATCAGGATTAGTGACACCATTACCTGGAAAAACTCAGCAGGTCTGGCAGCATCGGCGGAGAAGAAAAGAGTTGATGTTTCGAGTCCTCATGACCCTTCAACAGAGATCAGGACTCGAAACGTCAACTCTTTTCTTCTCCGCCGATGCTGCCAGACCTGCTGAGTTTTTCCAGGTAATTCTGTTTTTGCTTTGGATTTCCAGCATCCGCAGTTTTTTGTTTTTATCTTAGTGACACCATTGACTGCTCTTGATTGAACTGAAGAAGAAGATCAGAGTGAATGTCATCAGCAGCAAGCATGTGCTGTGGAGGAAACTGCTGGTGGTGAACAGAGAAGGGAGCAATAGAGGGTGTGAAATTGCAGGAAGCACTATCCACCTAGCAGATGGAGTCTCAGCATCTTTAACTTATTAGAGGAGCAGTGCTACTGAAGGTTGAGGTTCTTATGTCTGGTGGTTGCAGACATCTGCAGCCTTCCAGAGACAAGCTGCTCACTGCTGGGCATTGTATCCATGCATTACCACTGGCTGTGAAAGTTGCTACCACCCTCAATATATGTGCCCTTAGCTCCTTGCAGGTGACATAGCAAAGATTTGGCACTCTGCTGCACATAAATGCATAAAGCAGGTTTCTGATGGATTATTTTCCAGGGTTGGGAGGTATATAAAACTGTGTTGATAGCAGCCTGAATGAGTCCATTTGCACCTGTCTGGAGTCCCACAGGTACTGGGTGTCATTCAGTGACACAGGGGGCAATTCCAGCACCCAAATCAAGCTGCTCACACAGAGCAATCCAGGCACCACTCATTCAACTGGAGCACACGGTGCAAACCAGCCATCCCCAGATTAACTGAGTGCTCCAACAAGCTGAAGTGATTATATTCCAGCAAGGTACAGCCGGCGTGTGATCACAGTAAGGTACTTGTACAGGTGAGTGTGTGCACCAGGTTTTTGCCGAGCTGCCATGCTGCTTTCATCCTGCAGCAGTTCAACTTCTCTGACCTCCCTCTCCTGCAGACAGAGTTACATGATGCTGGAACAGACAGGGAACACACATCAAACCTGGCTGATGACACCGCTCAGAAACCTTATCAACAGCACCAAATCGCCACTAGGTATCTAACTGGATAAAACATTGACAGGCTCACAGCGTGCTTCAGGATCCTAGTCAGATCTGGAGGAGCCCTGCAGTCTGCACCAGCAAGTCTTCAGAAAGGTCATGTTTTACTGTCTTTAGCACATTGTTTCCCAAAAATAAGGATTTGATCTGCATGAGGATCCTTCTTGGACCATATGGAGGAGGAGGAGCAAAATTAGGATATGATGGCAACGAGTGGCAATGCCCTCCAACTGCTGACATTGCTGCCCAGAATACCAGAGATTTCCTTATTCATGTCAGGGTCACTGATGACCAATATCAGAAGCAGATACAAGGGCCACTCTTCCCCACTTTCCCCCAATGCCACGGCATAAAACAATGCTGCAAATAACCAACCAGCCCCTCGACTGGTCACCATCCATTCATGTCTTCACATTCATCAACAAACGAGATTAAAATTATAAACAACTAATAACAGACATGATGGGAAAATGGTGCAAAAGAACAACAGTGTACATGGAATGTCTACAGAGTGTGCATGGAGCATGCAGAGAGTGTGCATGGAACACGCACGGAGTATGTACAGAGTGTGCAGGGAGTCTATACAAAGTATTTATGGAGTGTGCAAGGAGTGTGTAGAATATGCAAGAGGAGTGTGCATAGAGTGTGCAATGTGTGTGTAAGGAGTTTGCAGGGAGTGTGTAAGGACTGCATAGGAAGTATGTGGGGAGTGTGCAGGGAGCGTGAACAGTGCATAAGGAGTCTGTAGGGAATGTATACCGAGTATTTAGAGAATGTGCAAAGGGTGTATAGATATTGTGTAAGGAGTGTATATGGAGTGTGTAAGGAATGTGGATGGGTTGTGTACAGAATGTGTAAGGAGTGTGTATGGAGTTTGCAGGGACTGTATGGACACGGAATGTGTAAGAAGTGTGCAGGGTGTGTGCAAGGAGTGGGTATGGAATGTGTACGCAGTGTATACACAGTGCGCATGGAGTGTGCTTTGAGTGTGAAAGGAATGGGTACGAAGTGTGCACCGAGTGTGCAGAGAGTCTGTTGGGCTGACTGAAGAGTGATGATTGGTTTGTGGTGAAATCGGCTAATCTCTGGTCTGCACAATGGGACAATATTTCAGAATGGAAATTGTCTCCACGTTAACTATCATTAACCTATAATTATGCATGGTTAACATTTTTCCTTAAAACAATAATCTGAGAGATTTACACTCGAAGCACAATTCTACCTTTGTGGAGTGGTGTTTTGATAGATCTGTCATTCTAATTGTTCAATGGATCACTCATATTTAAAATGTTAAAATGCCACTGTGCAAACCTCACTATCAGGAACTGCAGAAACAGTTCCCCATTGTTTAATGCTGGGACTGTTAAGAGTTCACACAGCTGAGCTATCAGCCAGGGGGAACTTGTCAAACAAGGTGAATTTTGTCCAGATTAAAAATAGTTTCACCAGGTGACCTTGAGTAAGAACTTAAGACATTTTCTGTTTGCTAGTTTAATGTTCCTCTCAAAAACAGCCCAAAGCAATGTCATATTAAACATTCTGTCCTTGTTTTAATTCAGAAGCTCTGTTCACTCACAATAATCCTATTGTAGTTTCATTTTGTTATAATAATCATTGAAATCAAAGCAGCAGACAGCTGACCCATGACTTGTGATCTGTGACTTGCGCTGCTCCTTCCAATAGCTCCCCAAGTGTTCTGGTCCATGGGCTCTGTTTCCAATTTTGCTGAGCAGTGTGTGAGCATGAAATGTGCAGTGAGTGTGAGTGCACGTGAATAGGAAGTGTCTGTATGCAGTGTGAGTGTGTGGTGTAAGTACAAGTGTGCAACCATCCTGATACTAATTAGACAGAAAAGATAGGTAAAGGGGATAAAGGAATGAAGCTCCCACAACCTGTACAGGACTACTTTCTAACCCAATATGTATATAGCCCAACAAGGGAAGATTCATCATTGGACCTGGTAAAGGGGAAGAAACCAGGGCAGACAAGAGGAGCAGAAGTAGGGGAACACCTAGGCAACTGTGACCATAATATAATACGCTTTAAGATGATTATAGAGAAGGACATAATTATGATGAAAGTTAATAGATTAGAGAATAGTTGATTTTGAGGGGCTGAGAACAGAACTTGCAAAATAAAATGAACAACAATATTGGCAAACAATGTTAAACAACATTTAAAACAGTGTTCAACAGAATTCAGGGAAAATATATTCCACTAATAGGAAAGAACAAATTAAACGTTAGTGAGACTATATTGATGAATGAAGACATAAGGGAACAATTGAGGGTTAGGAAAGAGACAAACACTAAGTACATGGACAGTGAAGGAGTGCAGGATAAGAAAGATTAGGAAGAGATTAGGACAGAAGTTAAAAAAACAATGAAGAAAGTAAAGAGGAACTTTTAAATTATCAAGGTACATGAAACAAAGGTGCTCGGAGATGTGGTGAAGATACCAGAGGGGATGCGCAATCTAGCTCAGACTTTGACGGAGTCCATTCCGGCCATGAGCACTGTGATCACCACTCTACACAATATATAGCTTCCTCCATTGACGGACTGGTAACTGTCTTGAAAGGGGGCCAAACACAGCATAAGATCGTGAGCATGTGCCCAGGAGCCCAGAGCCTTGAGTCACACCCAGCTCCTGATCCATCTCAAGAAAACAGGGAGGGCCAATTGAACCTCCTGGCAGATGGTGAGCAGCAACTAATGCCATCTGATGGTGACAGCCTCTTCTCCATTGGCACAAATCTCCACGCCCTGCCATTGGCACAGATACCCTTGAGTGCTGCAGTGACATAAGAGTCACCTGCCACTGTCCAGAGGATGGTCATCAAAGTCATGGCAGACAAGGGGGCATAAGGGACAGCAGTCTGCCCAGATTACAGCACCAAATGAGAATAAAATAAAACTCACACTAATCACACTCGAGTGCACATGGGTGAATTTAAAATTTGTGTTACTTATAAAGAACAATAAGGTTATGTGTACATAAATGATGTGTTATTTGAACAACCGAGCACTTTTTTTTACTGTGTGTAATAATTAACTGGGGTGATGGGTTTCACGGATGGTCTTATTTGAATGTATCTAGAATTGCAACCACAGGAGTAAGATGGTTTGGATGTTTGTGATTGTAGGAGATGAGGACCTGGTTCCCCGGTGAGGATGGAGGGAGAGGAAGGAAGCAGTTGACAAGATGAATGGAAGTTTCAATGGATGGAGCTACTGGAATCTCCAAAGAATTAAAGCCTCCCTTGTCCCACGGCTATCCTGACATTCACTGATAGGGCCTTGTGCCAGTTCCCCCTCCTCTTCCTCTATCTCCTCATCAGACAAATGGATAGCCTCCCTTGTCTCTTCCTCTGATTGAGGATGTGCTCCCTAGAGCACCAGGTTTTGGAGAGCACAGCACAAAACCACCATCGGGAACACTATTGAAGGCGCATACTGGGGAGCTCCTCCAAGTCAGTCAAGGCATTGGAACCTCATTTTGAGAAGACTAATTGTCTACTTGATGTTGGCCCTGATGGTGCTGTGGCTCTCATTACATCGGTACTCAGTGTCAATCCTGGGACTTCAGGCTGGTGTCATGAGTCACTGCTTTAACAGACAGCCTTTGTCACCCAGCAGTACAACAGGCCCACTGAACACAGAACCTGGGAGTTCCTGAGGCTATAGGTATCATGGCTGCTTGCATAAACCTGCAGGTGTGCTGCTGGTGGTCTCAAGTTAACTGTATGTTGAATGAATGGTAGTCTCGGAGAGGGATGTGATCTCATTGGTCACCACGTCACACAGGAAAAAGTCACTCTGGACAGCTGACCTCTCCCCAGACACTGTCTCTCTCTCTCTCTCTCTCTCTCTCAGCTACAGGTAAACCATACACACTCCGTACACAAGGTTGGCACGAGATAGCCTCCATGGACACCTCTGGATGCCGACATCAGGGCTGTACCAACCCCTCGCCCCTCTACAGACTGGGCTTCTTCATGGACTTCATGTGGCTCCTGCCCCTGTCCCCGTGTCCCCCTCTCCTCCTCACGGAGAATGTATCTCCAACAGCAAATACTATTGCCTATATTGCACAGAGTCGCAAAGCTGTAGTGTTGATGAATTACCCAGTTTGCAGACAGTGTAATGCTTGAGACCCCTGATAATGTTCAGGGATTGAGGAACTTCAAAGAGTAACAGGCAAAAACTATCAGTAGCCTCTACTGCTGAAGTCAGGCACAGAGCCAACTCCAGCCTTTATACCATTACACCCGCACCATGAAAAAAACACAAGCTCCCAGCTGGTGTGCTTCTCATGCTAGGGCCGTATTATTGAATCGAGGACAGATCATTGCAGTCAATTGGACTGCAGACAAGCTTAAATGAACATTAGTTGCTTGTTTCAAAATAGTGGACAGGATCTCAATTTCAGAGGCTGCGTGCCCACCGTAATATTGCCAAATGGCATGAGGACACCAGGATCACAGCACGACGTCATCATACTGGTTCTTATGTTGCTGCGGGAAACAAATAGTCGTTTTCATATAGTAGAATTCAGCCCAGTGTGTGTGGGACACGTACCCCAGTGAGAGTCAGTGTGTGGGACCCGTACCCCAGTGAGAGTCGGTGTGTGTGGGACCCGTACCCCAGTGAGAGTCGGTGTGTGTGGGACACGTACCCCAGTGAGAGTCGGTGTGTGTGGGATCCGTACCGCAGTCAGAGTCGGTGTGTGTGGGACACGTACCCCAGTCAGAGTCGGTGTGTGTGGGACACGTACCCCAGTCAGAGTCGGTGTGTGTGGGACACGTACCCCAGTGAGAGTCGGTGTGTGTGGGACACGTACCCCAGTGAGAGTCGGTGTGTGTGGGACACGTACCCCAGTCAGAGTCGGTGTGTGTGGGACACGTACCCCAGTGAGAATCGGTGTGTGTGGGACACGTACCCCAGTCAGAGTCGGTGTGTGTGGGACACGTACCCCAGTGAGAGTCGGTGTGTGTGGGACACGTACCCCAGTCAGAGTCGGTGTGTGTGGGACCCGTACCCCAGTGAGAGTCAGTGTGTGTGGGACCCGTACCCCAGTTGAGATTCAATGTGTGTGGGTCCCGTACCCCAGTGAGATTCAATGTGTGTGGGTCCCGTACCCCAGTGAGAGTCAGTGTGTGTGACCCATACCCCAGTGAGAGTCAGTGTGTGTGACCCATACCCCAGTGAGAGTCAGTGTGTGGGGCCCGTACCCCAGTGAGAGTCAGTGTGTGGGACCCGTACCCCAGTGAGAGTCAGTGTGTGGGACCTGTACTCAGTGAGAGTCAGTGTGTGTGGGACCCGTACCCCAGTGAGAGTCAGTGTGTGGGACCCGTACCCCAGTGAGAGTCAGTGTGTGGGAACTGTACTCCAATGTCGATGTGACCTGAGTTGCTGTGGCCATCAGGGAGGAGACGAAAACGTGGAGGAAAATGAACACAATTGCAGATCTTTATTAATTACCTCCAACTTCACTGGGGACAAATTTGACACCAAGATCAAACCAGGAACTGAATGTGTGAAAAATGTTTGCTCCATAAATGGGTTTGTTTGAGAATTGAATGGGAGTATTATCATGTGACGGACCTCCATTCACAAGAATTAAATGTTGATGAACATTTACAAGTATGAACAGCCTGCACTGGGTGAGATCCTGCAGCACGCTTTGAGCAGCTTTCTGTGTCTTGCAATGTGCAATGGTGATTAGAAAATCTCCAGCAAAGCTCGGGTGTTTAACTGTGTCTCTGAGATAAGGTAATGCCCTCAGCAAGACAGCAGCATGTCAGTCTGACTGAATGAAACGATTGTGTAGCTTGCCTGTTCTCAATGAATGATTACCCAAGAGTGATTAACTGGAGCAGTTCAGACTATATTCTGCACTGAAGTGGTTTATGATATAATAATCTGGAAGCTGCCTGACACATGAATGCCCACAGGCAGTTTCCAAATGAATTATTTCATTGTTTTGAATTGATTGTTGGTGACTAATGTGTTTTTATACTTCTAAAAACAAGAGCAACGACATCAGCATTTCGATGGGATGATCTTGCTTCTCTCAGGTTTGTACTTCAGTGCCGGGTGTGAAAACATTTTCACACTTTCTTGCTTCCTCTAGCAGTTGCACTTCTGTAAAATCTGCTGAGACTTTTCCACATTTTTTGCATTCATTTGTTTTTGGGTCATTTGCAAGGAAAGAATGAACCAAACGGAGATTTATGCTGTGAACAGAGTTAATTGGCACCAGGTTCAAAGGGAAAATGAGCCAGATTAAACCTGAGACACAACATTTATCTATTTGACTAATCTTTAATAGGCTGAAAGAAATCTGCTCATTTACAGTCCAGTGGAACTCACTTTAAGAATAGTGAGTGGGTGAACCCGGTTTTGAGGGCAGTCAGTGGATTGTTGTGTTCTTCAATTTATTTCTATCCTTGGTTTTATCTCTACCTTTTAGCCTACCTTTCGATCCCTTCCCCCCACCCCACCCCCACTAAGGCTATCTGTCACTTGCTCGTCCTGCTTTCTACCCTTAATGTCACCATTAACACATCCTTTAGCTAATATCACCACCGTCAACACCCCTTTGTCCTTTTGTCTATGGCATCTTTGGCAATCTCTCCTTTGCCTCTACCTATCACTGGCCTCTATCCAGCTCTATATATCCTCCCCCACACCCCCCCCCCACCCCCCCTCAACCAGTTTATATGTCACCTCATTTCTATATTTCTTAGTTCTGATGAAGAGTCATACGGACTCGAAACATTAACTATGTTCCTCTCCGCAGATGCTGTCAGACCTGCTGAGTTTTTCCAGCTATTTTTGTTTTTGTTGTGTTCTTCTGTTTATTGTAAACGTATCAATCATATGTCAAGGATTGGAACAATAATGTGGTTTCAGCTTGGCTAGATGTTTCATGGATCTTATTTTGACGATATTTGGTACACATACCCCTTGGTTGATTGAAATGCTGTCCCTGTCTGGCCTCAGGTTGTGATTTCTCATGATGGTGAATCATTTGTTCTGGCCTTTGCTTCCTGCACTGGTGCTTCCAGTGTCCTCTGGTGCCACATGCCTTGCACACATTTGTTAAAAGCTGGGCACTTTCTGGGTGTGAGTGTGAGGGTGCATCGCCAGCATTGCTTACTAGGCTTCTCTGTATGGGCAATTGAATATTTCTCAGTCAAATCTTTAAAAACTCACAGACAGCCACCAGACTACTAATGCTGTCGCCATGTGGGTTCTTCAGTTTATTGCAAAAGTATCAATCATATGACAAAGATTGCCTGTAGATTATACATCACATCCCGTCTCATAGTGGGTAGTGATGGACAGCAGTTTAAGACACACTCTTAAGGTTTATATACATCACATCACAAAGTGGATAAAGCCCCAGTTTGAAAACGTCAGTGGGTGAACATGGGTTTGAGAGCAGGTCTTTCTATTTCCCTTGATTTTACTTGCCAATATTTTTTTCATACGTTCTCTTTTCTTTCCGAATTCCTTTTTAATTTCACCTCTGTGTGTTCTCTACTCCTCTAGACTTACTGTAGCTTTCAGCTCTTGGTGTCTAACATAAGCTTCTCTTTTTGCTTTATTCTACTCTATGCTCTTTGACCTGTTTACGGCAGGGAGCGAAGATTCAGGATTGAGGAGTCTACCCTTTCTCGTTGTATTTGTTCTGAGCCTTTATCTCCCCTTTTGACTGTCTCGCACTGCTCTGACACTGATTTACCTTCAAGTAACTGTTTCCACTTCACTTTGCAAAATCATTTATTAGTTCAGCAAAACTGACCTTTCCCCAGTTTAAAACTTTTGCTATATGTCGATCTTTTACCTTTAATGTAACCACTCTAGATTCACAGAATTATGATCACAACCACTAAAATACTCTCCCACTGACACCTGCCCAAATTCATTCCATAAAACTCAGACTAGAACTGCCCCTTCTCTTGTTGGATATTAACCATCACATCATTGCTTTCTGCAGCATGGCTGACCTGTAAACTCTCCCACTCTTACCACCTGCCATCAGGTGCATTGGAAGAATTCACAGGAAGGAAAACACCTTCCATGGTCATCAAGTTCTGAAGTGGGACTTGAACCTGGAGTTACTAGCCCAAAGGTAGGGATGGTACCAGTACTCCACAAGACTTCGATATACTGGCTAAAGTAATCATCCTGAATACATGTTAAGAATTCTGCTCCTTCTGTGACTTTTTTTATTAATTCATGGGGTGTGGGCTTTGCTGGCTGGGCCAGCAGTTATTGTCCATTCCAGTTGCCCTTGAGAAGGTGGTAGTGAGCTGCCTTCTTGAGCCGCTGCAGTCCATGTGGTGTAGGTACACCAACAGTGCTGTTAGGGAGGGAGTTCCAGGATTTTGACCCAGTGACAGTGAAGGAACGGCGATTCATTTCCAAGTCAGAATGGTGAGTGACTTGAAGGGGAACTTCCAGGTGGTGGTGTTCCCAAGTGTCTGCTGCCCTTGTCCTTCTAGATGGTAGTGGTCATGGGTTTGGAAGGTGCTGTCTAAGGAACATTGATGAATTCCTGCAGGGCATCTTGTCAACAGTACACACTGCTACTACTGTGCATCAGTGATGAAGGGAGTGTCCACTGTCCAGTGTCAAGCTCTTTGAGTGTTATAGGAGCTGCACTCATCCAGGCAAGTGGAGAGTATTCCATCACACTCCTGACTTGTGCCTTGTAGATGGTGGACAGGCTTTGGTGAGTCAGGAGGTGAGTTACTTGTCACATGATTCCTAGCCACTGACCTGCTCTTGTAGCCACAGTGTTTATATGGCTAGTCCAGTTCAGTTTCTGGTCAATGGTAAGCCCCAGGATGTTGATAGTGGAGGATTCAACAATGGTAATGACAATTACAATTACCAATTAATGTCAAGGGGTGATGGTTAGATTCTCCCTTGTTGGAGATGGTCATTGCCTGACACATGTATGATGCAAATATTACTTGTCACTTGGCAGCCCAAGCCTGGATATTGTCCAGGTCTTGCTGCATTTGGACATGGACTGCTGCAGTATCTGAGGAGTCGCAAATGGTGCTGAACGTTGTGCAATCATTTGTGAACATCCCACTTCTGACCTTATGATGGAAGGAAGGTCATTGATGAAGCAGCTGAAGATGGTTGGGCCTCGGACACTACCCTGAGGAACTCCTACGGTGATTTTCTGGAGCTGAGATGACTGACCTCCAACAACCACAGCTATCTTCCTTTGTGCTAGGTATGACTCCAACCAGTGGAGAGTTTCCCCTCGATTCCCATTGACTCCAGTTTTGCTAGGGCTCCTTGATGCCGCACTCGGTCAAATACTATCTTGATGTCAAGGGCAGTCACTCTCACCTCACCTCTGGAGTTCAGCTCTTTTGTCCATGTTTGAACCAAGGCTTTAATGAGGTCAGGAGCTGAGTGGCCCTGGCGGAACCCAAACTGGGTGTCAGTGAGCAGGTTGTTGCTAAGCAAGTGCCACTTGATACACTGTTAATGACCCCTTCCATTATTTTATTGATGATGGAGAGTAGACTGATGGGCGGTAATTGGTCAGGTTGGATTTGTCCTGCTTTTTTTTGTGTACAGGACATAACTGAGCAATTTTCCACATAACTGGGTAAATGCCAGTGTTTTAGCTGTACTGGAACAGCTTGGCTAGGGGTGTGGCGAGTTCTGGAGCACAAGTCTTCAGTACTATTGCCAGAATATTGTCAGGGCCCATAGTGTTTGCAATATCCAGTATCTTCAGCCGTTTCTTGATATCA
The DNA here is from genome assembly GCF_017639515.1 of Carcharodon carcharias. NCBI lineage: Eukaryota > Metazoa > Chordata > Chondrichthyes > Lamniformes > Lamnidae > Carcharodon > Carcharodon carcharias. The sequence continues at coordinate 45,382,761 of NC_054491.1, forward strand.
CATGGAGTGAACTGAATTGGCTGAAGACCAGCATCTGTGATGCTGGGGACCTCTGGAGAATGCCAAGATGGATCATCCACTCAACACCTCTGGCTGAAGATTGTAGAAAATCAGCTTTATCTTTTGCACAGATATGCTGGGCTCCCCCATCATTGAGGATGGGGATATTTGTGGAGCCTCCTCCTCCAGTGAGTTGTTTAATTGTCCACCACCATTCACGACTGGATGTGGCAGGACTGCAGAGCTTAGATCAGGTCTGCTGGTTGTGGAATTGCTTAGCTCTGCCTATCACTTCTATAAAAGGAAAGAGAGTAGCTAAAGTGGATAAAAGCAAAATACTGCGGATGCTGGAAATCTGAAACAAAAGTAAAAATAGCTGGAAAAACTCAGCAGGTCTGACAGCATCTGCAGGGAGGAACTCAGTTAAAGTTTCGAGCTCGTATGATTCTTCATCATAACTGAGGGAATATAGAAATGAGGTGAAATATAAGCTGTTTGAGGGGGGTGGGACAGGTAGAGCTGGATAGAGGGCCAGTGATAGGTAGAGGCAAAGAAGAGATTGCCAAAGATGTCATAGACAAAAGGACAAAGGGGTGTTGATAATGGTGATATTAACTGAGAAATGTGCTAATGACGATATTAAGGGTAGCAAGCAGGACGAGCAAGGTACAGATAGCCTTAGTGGGGGTGGGGTGGGGGGAAGGGATCGAAATAGGCTAAAAGGTGGAGATGAAACAATGGATGGAAATATATTTAAAAATAATGTAAATAGGTGGGAAAAGAAAAGTATATTTAAAAAATATAAATTATTTGAAAAGGGAGAATCGGAAAGTGGGGGTGGGGATGGAGGAGAGAGTTCATGATTTGAAATTGTTCAATTCAATATTCAGTCCTGAAGGCTGTAAAGTGCCTAGTCGGAAGATGAGCTGTTGTTCCTCCAGTTTGCGTTGAGCTTCACTGAAACAATACAGCAGGCCAAGGATGGACATGTGGGCAAGAGAGCAGGGTGGTGTGTTGAAATGGCAAGCGACAGGTACCGCAAAGCGGTCACCCAGTCTGCGTTTGGTCTCTCCAATGTAGAGGAGACCGCATTGGGAGCAGCAAATGCAATAGACTAAATTGAGGGAAGTGCAAGTGAAATGCTGCTTCACTTGAAAGGATTGTTTGGGCCCTTGGACAGTGAGGAGAGAGGAAGTGATGGGGCAGGTGTTGCACCTTCTGCGATTGCATGGGAAGGTGCCGTGGGAGGGGGTTGAGGTGTAGGGGGTGATGGAGGAGTGGACCAGGGTGTCCTGGAGGGAATGATCCCTGCGGAATGTTGCCAGAAGGGGTGAAGGGAAGATGTGTTTGGTGGTGGCATCATGCTGGAGTTGGAGGAAATGGTGGAGGACGATCCTTTGAATGCGGAGGCTGATGGGGTGATAAAGTGAATGATGGTCCCTTGGAGGATGAGGCTGGGGAGTTAATAGTGGGGAACGCAGAAATGGCAGAGACGCTTAATCAATATTTTGCCTCAGTTTTCACAGTGGAGGACACTACTGCCACTCCAATAGTAGCAGGTAGTGCAGAGGGTATAGAGAAGGAGAAACTTAGAACAATCACCCTCACTAGAGAAAAAGTACTGAACAAACTATTGAGATTAAAGGGTGACAAGTCCCCAGGACCTGATGGCCTACATCCCAGGGTCTTAAAGGAAGTGGCAGCAGAGATAGTGGATGCATTGGCTATAATATTCCAAAATTCCATGGATTCTGGAAAGAACAAAGAACAAAGAAAAGTACAGCACAGGAACAGGCCCTTCGGCCTTCCAAGCCTGCGCTGATCATATTGCCCGTCAACTAAAACATTTTGCACTTCCGGGATCCGTATCCCTCTATTCCCATCCTATTCGTGTATTTGTCAAACTGCCTCTTAAACACCACTATCGTACCTGCTTCCACCACCTCCTCTGGCAGCGAATTCCAGACACTCACTACCCTCTGCGTAAAAAACTTGCCCCGCACATCTCCTATATAGTTTTCTCCTCTCATCTTAAATCTATGTCCCCTAGTAATTGACTCTTTAACCCTGGGAAAAGCTTCTGACTATCTACTCTGTCCATGCCAATCATAATTTTGTAAACTTCTATCAAGTTGCCCCTCAATCTCCGTCGCTCTAGTGAGAACAATCCGAGTTTCTCCAACCTCTCCTCATACCTAATAACCTCCAGACCAGGCAGCATCCTGGTAAACCTCCTCTGCACCCTCTCCAACACCTCCATATCCTTCTGGTAATGTGGGGGCCAGAATTGCACGCAATATTCCAAGTGTGGCCTAACCAAGGTTCTATACAGCTGCAGCATGACTTCCCAGCTTTTATATTCAATACCCCTGCCAATGAAGACAAGCATGCCATATGCCTTCTTGACTACCTTATCCACCTGCTGTTGCCACTTACAGTGACCTGTGGACCTGTACACTTAGATCCCTCTGCCCGTCGATGCACTTAAGGGTTCTACCATTTACTGCTTAATTCCTATCTGTATTAGACCTTCCAAAATGCATTACCTCACATTTGTCTGGATTAAACTCCATCTGCCATTTCTCCTTCAAGTCTCCAACCAATCTATATCCTGTTGTATCCTTTGACAATCTGCTTCACTACCTGCAACTCCTCCAACCTTAGTGTCATCTGCAAACTGACTAATTAGCCCAGTTACATTTTCCTCCAAATCATTTATGTATACTACAAACAGCAAAGGTCCCAGCACTGATCCCTGCGGAACACCACTAGTCACAGCTCTCCATTCAGAAAAGCACCCTTCCACTGCTACCCTCTGTCTTCTATGACCAAGCCAATTCTGTATCCATCTTTCCAGCTCACCTTTGATTCTGTGCGATTTCACCTCCTGTACCAGTCTGCCATGAGGGACCTTGTCAAAGGCCTTACTGAAATCCATGTAAATAACATCCACTGCCCTTCCATCGTCGATCATCTTTGTCACTTCCTCGAAAAACTCGATCAAGTTAGTGATGCACGACCTCCCCTTCACAAAACCATGCTGCCTCTCACTAATACACCCATTTGCTTCCAAATGGTAGTAAATCCTGTCACGAAGAATCTTCTCCAATAATTTCCCTACAACTGACGTAAGGCTCACCGGCCTGTAATTTCCTGGATTATCCCTGCTACCCTTCTTAAACAATGGAACAACATTGACCTTTCTCCAATCCTCTGGGACCTCACCTGTAGCCAGTGAGGATACAAAGATTTCTGTCAAGGCCCCAGCAATCTCCTCCCTTGCCTCCCTTAGTACTCTGGGGTAGATCCCATCTGGCCCTGGGACTTATCCACCTTAATATTCTTCAAGACACCTAACACCTCCTTTTTTGATCTCAACATGTTCCAGGCTATCTACACACTCTTCCCTCAACAAATCGACCGCTAAGTCCTTCTCTTTGGTGAATACTGATGAGAAGTACTCATTTAGTATCTCTCCCATTTCTTCTGGCTCCACACACAGATTCCCACCTCTGTCCCTGAGTGGGCCTACCTTTTCCCTGGCTACCCTCTTGCTTTTTACATATGTATAAAAGGCCTTGGGATTTTCCTTAATCCTGGTTGCCAATGACCTTTCATGACCCCTTTTAGCCCTCCTGACTCCTTGCTTAAGTTTCTTCCTACTTTCTTTATATTCTCCGCGGGCTTCATCTGTTCCCAGCCTTCTAGCCCTTACGAATGCTTCCCTTTTCTTTTTGACTAATCTCACAATATCCTTCGTTATCCAAGGTTCCTGAAACTTGCCATGCTTATCCTTCATCCTAGCAGGAACATGCCGGTCCTGAATTCTTATCAACTGACGTTTGAAAGCCCCCCCACATGTCAGTTGTTGATTTGCCCTCAAACATCCGCCTCCAGTCTAGATTCCTCAGTTCCTGCCTAATATTGTTATAATTAGCCTTCCCCCAGTTAAGCACCTTAACCTGAGGACTCCTGTTATCTTTATCCACCAGAACCTTGAAAATTACTGAATTATGATCACTTTTCCCGAAATGCTTCCCTACTGAAACTTTGACCACTTGGCCGGGTTTATTCCCTAATACCAGGTCCAGTATTGTCCCTTCCCTAGTTGGACTACCTACATATTGTCTCAGGAAGCCCTCCTGGATGCACCTTACAAATTCTGCACCATCCAAACCCCTAGCACTAAGTGATTCCCAGTCAATATAGGGAAAGTTAAAATCACCCACCACAACAACACTATGGTTTTACATCTTTCCAAAATCTGCCTAAATAACTGTTCCTCAATCTCCCAGCGGCAATTGCGAGGCCTATAGTAAACCCCCAACATTGTAACTGCACCCTTCCTATTCCAGAGCTCTACCCATATTGCCTCGCTGCATGAGCCCTCCGAGGTGTCCTCCTGTCGTACAGCTGTGATATTCCCCTTAACCAGCAGTGCATTCCCCCACCTCTTCTACATCCCTCTCTATCCTATAAGGTTCCAGTGGATTGGAAAAATGCTAATATAATGCCTCTATTCAAAAAGGGAGGAGGCAGAAAGTAGGAAACTATAAACCAGTTAGTTTAATGTCTGTCATTGGGAAATTGTTGGAATCCATTATTAAGGAAGTAGTAATGGGGCATTTGGAAAGTCAAAATGCAACCCATCAGAGTCAGCATGGTTTTATAAAGAGTAAATTGTGTCTGACTGATTTGCTAGAGTTCTATGAAGATGTGACAAGCCAAGTGGATAATGGGGATCCTGTAGATGTAGTATATCTGGACTTCCAGAAGGCCTTTAATAAGGTGCCACACAAAAGATTAATGCACAAGATAAGATCACACAGAGTTAGGGGTAATACATTAGCTTGGATAGAGGATTGGCTAACCAACAGAAAGCAGAGAGTTGGGATAAATGGGTCTTTTTCTGGATGGCAAGTTGTAACTAGTGGGGTGCCACAGAGTTCGATCCTTGGGCCCTAACTATTTACAATCTATATTAATGACTTGGATTCAGGGATAGAAGGTACTATAGCTAAATTTGCAGATGACACCAAACTAGGCTGGAAAGTAAGCTGTAATGAAATAATAAGAAATTTACAAATGGATATGGACAGGTTAGGTGAATGGGCCAAAATTTGGCAGATGGAGTTTAACATGGATAAGTGTGAGGTTATCCATTTTGGTCGGAAGAATAAAATGCAATTTATTATTTAAATGGAGAGAAACTTCAGAACGCTTCAGTGTAGAGGGATCTGGGTGTCCTCGTGCATGAATCGCTGAAAGCTAGTATGCAGGTACAGCAGGTATTAAGAAAGGCAAATGAAATTTTAGCATTTATTGCTGAAGGAATAGAGTATAAAAATAGGGAAGTGTTGTCACAACTATACAAGGCATTTATGAGACTGCACCTGGAATACTGGGCACAGTTTTGGTCCCCTTACTTGAGGAAGGATGTAGTTGCACTGGAGACGGTTCAGAGGAGGTTCACTAGATTGATTCCAGAGATGCGGGGCTTGTCTTATGAGGAGAGATTGAGCAGTTTAGGCCCATACTCACTAGAGTTAAGAAGGATGAGAGGAGATCTAATTGAGGTATATAAGATGCTAAAGAGGATAGACAAAGTAGACGTGGAGCAAATGTTTCCCCTTCTGGGGTATTCTAGAATGAGAGGCCATAGTTTTAGGTTAAGTGGTGGTAGATTTAAATCAGAGATGAGGAGGAATTACTTTTCTCAAAGGGTCATGAATCTGTGGAATTCACTACCTCAGAGTGCAGTGGATGTCAGGACACTGAATAAATTTAAGGAGATAGACAGATTTTTAATTAGTAACGGGGTTGAAAGGTTATGGGGAGAGGGTGGGAAGTTGGAGTTGAGGCTGAAATTAGATCGGCCATGATCGTAATGAATGGCGGAGCAGGCTCGAGGGGCTGAATTGCCCACTCCTGCTCCTAGTTCTTATGGTCTTATCACTTGCTGCTTGGCATGCAAGTAGTCCTATGTTGTAGCTTCAGCGGGTTGACACCTCATTTTTATGCCTGGTGCTGCTCCTGGCATGCCCTCCTGCGCTCCTCATTGAACCAGGATTGGGCCTCTGGCTTGATGGTAATGGTGGAGTGGAGGATATGCCTGGCCATGAGGTTACAGATTATGATTGAGTACAATTCTGCTGCTGCTGATGGCCCACAGCACCTCATGGATGCCCAGTCTTGAGTTGCTAGATCTGTTTGAAATCTATCCCATTTAGCACAGTGGTAGTGCCACACAACATGATGAAGGGTATCCTCAATCTGAAGGCAGGACTTAGTCTGCACAACAACTGTGTGATAGTCACTCCTACCGATATTGTTATGGACAGATGAATTTGCATGAGGCAGGTTGGTGAGGATGAGGTCAATTATGTTTTTCCCTCTTGTTGGTTCCATCACCACCTGCTGCTGACCCAGTTTAGCTATGTCATTTTAGACTCAGCCAGCTTGATCAGTAGTGGTGCTGCTGAGTCACTCTTGGTGATGGACACTGAGTACATTCTGCACCCTTGCCACCCTCAGGCCTTCCACCAAGTGGTGTTCAACTTGGAGGAGCACTGATTCATTAGCTGAGGGAGGGCAGTGCATGGTAATCAGCAGGGGGTTTTCTTACCCATGTTTGGCCTGGTGCCATAAGACTTCATGGGTCCAAAGCCAACGTTGAGGCAACTCCCTCCCAACTATATACCACTGTGCAGCTACCTCTGGGCCTGTCCTGCCAGTGGAACAGGACATTATCTGTAAGGTATGATTCCACGAGAATGACTATGTCAGTCTGTGAGACAACTCTCCCAATTTTGGCACTAGCCCCCAGATATTAGTAAGGCAGGATTTGCAGGGTCGACAGGGTTGGGTGTGTTGTTGTTGTTTCCGGTGCTGAGGTCAATGTCAGGCAGTCTGTCCAGTTTTATTCATTTTTTGATACAACTGAGTGGCTTGCTAGGCCATTTCAGAGTCAACCACATTGTGTTGGGTCTGGAGTCATATGCAGGCCAGACTGGATAAGGATGACAGATTCCCTTCCCTAACGGGGTATTAGTGAACCAGATGGGCTTTTACAGCAGTTGGCAATGGTTTCATGGTCATCATTAGACTTTTAATTCCAGATTTTTTATTGGATTCAAATTTCACCACCTGCCATCGCTGGATTTGAACCCGGGTCCCCAGAGGATTACCTTGGGTCTCTGGATGACTAGTCCAGCAACATTACCACTACACCATCACCTCCCCACAAATCTGACCTAGTTAATATTAGAGAAGTAGAAATTTCCTTCAATTTATTGCCCTTCTGCTTTTGCCCTTCTCAGAAAATGGCCTAAATATTTTCTCCTCTATCTCCCTCCGACAAGGGAGGACAGTATGCTCCCTCTGTCAGGGGCCTACAGTATGCTCCCTCTGTCAGGGGCCTACAGTATGCTCCCTCTGTCAGGGGCCTACAGTATGCTCCCTCTGTCAGGGGCCTACAGTATGCTCCCTCTGTCAGGGGCCTACAGTATGCTCCCTCTGTCAGGGGCCTACAGTATGCTCCCTCTGTCAGGGGCCTACAGTATGCTCCCTCTGTCAGGGGCCTACAGTATGCTCCCTCTGTCAGGGGCCTACAGTATGCTCCCTCTGTCAGGGGCCTACAGTATGCTCCCTCTGTCAGGGGCCTACAGTATGCTCCCTCTGTCAGGGGCCTACACTATGCTCCCTCTGTCAGGGGCCTACAGTATGCTCCCAAAAATGTGACTGCCCCTTTTTTGTTCTACATGCAATCCATATAGCCTCATTTGATGATCCTACTGGCGTAACACCCAATCGTCACAGCTTCTATTAGTTCCTTAATCAATATTGTGGTTCCCTTCCTCTCTATTTTAAACCAGAAGTGTTGAGCTATCATCTCTGCCCTTCTTTAAGCCATATTTCAGTTAGAGCTTTGACCTCATACTTGCAAGTGCCTGTCTGTTCCCTCAGCTCATCTGCATTACTCACAGGACTGTTTGTATTGAAGTATCAACCAATAAAATCTGGCATATCGCAAACTCGTCCCAATTCTACTGAAAGATCATCGACCTGAAATTTTAACTCCGTTTCTCTTTCTAAAGACGCTGTTAGGCCTGCTGAGTATTTCCAACATTTTTTGTTCCTATTTCAAATATCCAGCATGTGTGGAAGTTTTCTTTTCCACACACACCGACTCTCACTGGGGTAAGGATCCCACACACACTGACTCTCACTGGGGTACGGGTCCCACACACACTGACTCTCACTGAGGTGCGGGTCCCACACACACTGACTCTCACTGGGGTACGGGTCTCACACACACTGACTCTCACTGGGGTACGGGTCCCACACACATTGACTCTCACTGGGGTACGGGTCCCACACACATTGACTCTCACTGGGGTACGGGTCTCACACACACTGACTCTCACTGGGGTAAGGGTCCACACACACTGACTCTCACTGGGGTACAGGATCCACAAACTCTTACTCTCACTGCAGTGCAATTCACACACACTGAGTCTCAGAAGGGTGCGGGTTCCACACAAACTGAATCTCACTGGGGTACGGGTCCCAAACACAATGACTCTCACTGGGGTACACATCCCACACACACTGGCTCTCACTGGGGTGCAGATTCCACACCCATCATTACTTTCACTGGCATTCAGGTCGCAAAATCCATGACAAACCCTGGGGTACGGGTCACACATGCACACACTGACTATCACTGGGATACAGGATCCACACAGACTGACTCTCACAGGGGTACAGGTCCCACACACACTGACTCTCACTGGTGTATAGGTCACACACACACACTGACTCCCACTGGGGTACAGGATCCACACACACTGAATCTCAATGCGGTACAGGATCCAACACACTGACCCACACTGGGGTACGGGTACCACACACATTGACTCTCACTGGGGCACGGGTCCCACACACAATGACCCTCAATGGAGTAGGGGTCACACAGAAATACTGACACTCACTGTGGTGCGGTTTGCACACACAACTTTACTTTCACTGGGGTACAGATTCCACACACCAGGACTCTCACTGGTGTAGGGGTCCCACACATGCACTGACTCTCACTGGGGTACGGGTCCCATACACACTGACTCTCACTGGGGGACAGGATCCACACACACTGACTCTCACTGGGGTATGGGTCCCACACACACTGACTCTCACTGGGGTACAGGATCCACACACACTGACTCTCACTTGGGTACGGGTCCCACACACACTGACTCTCAATGTGGTACGGGTCCCACACACACTGACTCTCACTGGGGTACAGGTTCCAAACACACACACTTACTCTAACTGGGGTACAGGTTCCAAAAACACTGACGCTCAGAAGGGTGCAGTTCCACACACAATCTCTCTCATTTTTGTAGGGGTCCCACGCATACTGACTCTCACTGGGGTACAGGATCCACACACACTGACTCACTGGGGTACAGCATTCACAAACACTTAGTCTCACTGCAGTGCAATTCACACACACTGAGTCTCAGAAGGGTGCAGGTTCCACACAAACTGACTCTCACTGGGGTACGGGTCACTCAAACAATGACTCTCACTGGGGTACACGTCCCACACACACTGACTCTCACTGGAAGGCGGGGTCCACACCCATCATTAGTTTCACAGGCATTCAGGTCCCACACTCCATGACAAACACTGGGGTACGGGTCACACACACACTGACTATCACTGGGGTACAGAATCCACTCAGACAGACTCTCACAAGGATACAGGTCCCACACACACTGACTCTCTCTGCTGTATAGGTCACACACCCACACACTGACTCTTGCTGCAGTGCACGTCACACACACTGACTCTAACTAGGGAATAGTTCACACACACACACATACAAACACACACACACACACACACACGGACTCTCATGAGGTACAGGTCCCACACAAACACTGATTCTCACTGGGGCAGGGGTCCCACACCCACTGACTTTCACTGGGGAACGAGTCCCACACATAATGACTCGCACTGGAGTACGGGTCACACAGAAATACTGACACTCACTGTGGTGCGGTTTGCACGCACAACTTTACTTTCATTGGGGTAGAGATTCGACACACCAGGACTCTCACTGGTGTAGGGGTCCCACACACACACTGACTCTCACTGGGGTATGGATCCCAAACACACTGACTCAGACTGGGGAATGGGTACCACACACACTGACTCTCACTGGCGTTTGGGAGCCAAACACACTGACTCTCAATGGGATACGGGTCCCACACAGACGGACTCTCACTGAGGTACAGGTTTCAAACGCACTGTCACTGACAAGGATGCAGTGCCACACACACTCTCTCTCGTTTTTGTAGGGGTCCCACACACACTGACTCTCACTGGGGTACAGGATCCACACACACTGACTCACTGGGGTACAGGATCCACAAACACTTATTCTCACTGCAGTGCAATTCACACACACTGAGTCTCAGAAGGGTGCGGGTTCCACACAAACTGACTCTCACTGGGGTACGGGTCACTCACACACTGAATTTCACTGGGGTACGGGTCCCATTCATAATGACTCTCACTGGGGTACACGTCCCACACACACTGACTCTCACTGGGGTACGGGTCACACATACACTGACTCTCACTGGGGTACGGGTCACACATACACTGACTCTCACTGGGGTACGGGTCACACACACACTGACTATCACTGGGGTGCAGAATCCACACACACTGACTCTCACAAGGATACAGGTCCCACACACACTGACTCTCTCTGGTGTATAGGACACACACACAAACAATTGCTGCAGTGCACGTCACACACACTGACTCTACCTAGGGAATAGTTCATGCGCACACACACACACACACACACACACTGACTCTAACTAGGGAATAGTTCATACGCATACACACACACACACACACACATACACACACAAACACACACACACACACACACACACACACTGACTCTACCTAGGGAATAGTTCATGCGCACACACACACACACACACACACACACACAAACACACACACACACACACACACACACACACACTGATTCTCATAAGGTAAAGATCCCACACACACTGACTCTCACTGGGGTACGGATCCCACACACACTGACACACACTGGGATACGGGTCCCACACACACTGACTCTCATTGGAGTAGGGGTCACACAGAAATACTGACACTCACTGTGGTGCGGTTTGCACACACAACTTTACTTTCACTGGCTAAAGGTTCCACACACCAGGACTCTCACTGGTGTAGGGATCCCACACACACACTGACTCTCACTGGGATAGGGGTACAACACACTGACTCACACTGGGGTACGGGTCCCACACAAACTGACTCTCACTTGGGTACAGGATCCACACACAATGACTCTCACTGGAGTATGGATCCCATACACACTGACTCTCATGAGGTACAGATCCCACACACACTGACTTTCACTGGGGCACGGGTCCCACACACACTCACTCTCATTGCAGTACGGGTCACACAGAAATACTGACACTCACTGCGGTGCGGTTTGCACACACAACTTTACTTTCAATTGGGTAGAGGTTCCACACATCAGGACTCTCACTGGTGTAGGGGTCCAACACACACACTGACTCTCACTGGGGTACGGGTCCCATACACACTGACTCTCACTGGGGAACAAGATGCACACACACTGACTCTCACTGGGGCATGGATCCAACACACAGTGACTCACACTGGAGTACAGGTACCACACACACTGACTCTCACTGGGGTACGGGTCCCACGCACACTGACTCTCACTGGGGTACGGGTCCCACGCACACTGACTCTCATTGGAGTACGGGTCACACACACACTGACTCTCACTGGGGTACGGGTCACACACACACTGAATCTCATTGCAGTACGGGTCACACAGAAATACTGACACTCACTGTGGTGTGGTATGCACACACAAATTTACTTTCACTGGGGTAGAGGTACAAAACACCAGGAATCTCACTGATGTAGGGGTCCCACACACACTGACTCTCACTAGGGTACGTGTCCCACACACACTGACTCTCACCGGGGTACAGGATCCACACACACTGACTCTCACTGGGGTACATGTTCCAAACACATTGTCACTCACAAGGATGCAGTTCCACACAAAATCTCTCTCGTTTTTGTAGTAGTCCAACACACTGACTCTCACTGGGATATAGGATCCACACACACTGACTCACTGGGGTACAGGATCCACAAACAATTACTCTCACTGCAGTGCAATTCACACACACTGAGTCTCAGAAGGGTGCGGGTTCCACACAAACTGACTCTCACTGGGGTACGGGTACCACACACAATGAATCTCACTGGGGTACATGTCCCACACGCACTGACTGTAACTGGGGTGCGGGTTCCACACCCATCAGTACTTTCACAGGCATTCAGGTCCCACACTCCATGACAAACACTGGGGTACGGGTCACACACACACTGACTATCACTGGGGTACAGAGTTCACACAGACTGACTCTCACAAGGGTACAGGTCCCACACACACTGACTCTTTCTGGTGTATAGGTCACACACACACTGACTCTTGCTGCAGTGCACGACACACACACTGACTCTAACTAGGGAATAGTTCACACACACACACATACACACACAGACACACACACTGACTCTAACTAGGGAATAGTTCACACACACACACATACACACACAGACACACACAGACACACACACTGACTCTCAAGAGGTACATGTCCCACACACACTGATTCTCACTGGGGTATTGTTTCCACACACACTGACTTTCACTGGGGCACGGGTCCCACACACAATGACTCTCATTGCAGTACGGGTCACACAGAAATACTGACACTCACTGTGGTGCGGTTTGCACACACAACTTTACTTTCACTGGGGTAGAGGTTCCACACACCAGGACTCTCACTGGTGTAGGGATCCCACACACACTGACTCTCACTGGGGTACGGGTCCCAAACACACACACACTGACACTCACTGGGGTACGGGTCCCACACACACTGACACTCACTGGGGTACAGGTCCTTCGCACACTGACACTCACTGGGGTATGGGTCCCCCGCACACTGACCTTCACTTGGGTATGGGTCCCACACACACTGACTCTCACTGGGGTTCAGGTCCCACACACACTGACTCTCCATGTGTGCGGGTCTCACACGCAATGACTTTCACTGGGGTACAGGTTCCAAACACACACACTGATTCTCACTGACGTACGGGTGCCACACACACTGACTCACTGGGGTACAGGATCCACAAACACTTACTCTCAGTGCAGTGCAATTCACACACACTGAGTCTCAGAAGAATGCGGGTTCCACACACTGACTCTCACTGGGATATGGGTCACACACACTGAATCTAACTGGGGTACAGGTCCCACACACAATGACTCTCACTGGGGTACGGGTCACTCACACATTGAATCTCACTGGGGTACAGGTCCACACACAATGACTCTCACAGGGGTACATGTCCCACACACTGACTCTCATAGGGGTATGGATCCCACACACGCTGACTCACACTGGGGTATGGGTACCACACACACTGACTCTCACTGGGGTACGGGTTCCAAACAAATACACTGACTCCAACTGGGGTACAGGTTCCAAACACACTGTCACCCACAAGGATGCAGTTCCACACACAATCTCCCTCGTTTTTGTAGTGGTCCCACACACACTGACTCACTGGGATACAGGATCCACACACACTGACTCACTGGGGTACAGGATCCAAAAATAATTACTCTCACTGCAGTGCAATTCACACACACTGAGTCTCAGAAGGGTGTGGGTTCCACACAAACTGAATCTCACTGGGGTACTGGTCCAACACACGACGAATCTCAGTGGGGTACACGTCTCACACACACTGACTCACTGGGGTGTGGGTTCCACACCCATCATTACTTTCACAGGCATTCAGGTCCCACAATCCATGACAAACACTGGGGTACGGGTCCCACACACACTGACTCTCACTGGGGTACAGGTTCCATACACCAGGACACTCACTGGTGTAGGGGTCCCACACACGCACTGACTCTCACTGGGGTACGGGTCCCACACATACTGATTCTCACTGGGGTACGGGTCCCACACACACTGACTCTCACTGGGGTTTGGATACCTCACACACTGACTCACATTGGGCTACGGGTGCCACACACACTGACTCACACTGGGGTACGGGTCCCACACAAACTGACTCTCACTTGGGTACAGGATCCACACACACTGACTCTCACTGGGGTATGGATCCCATACACACTGAATCTCCTGAGGTACAGATCCCACACACACTGACTTTCACTGCGGCACGGGTCCCACACAATGACTCTCATTGCAGTACGGGTCATACAGAAATACTGACACACTGTGGTGCGGTTTGCACACACAACTTTACTTTCACTGGGGTAGAGGTTCCACACATCAGGACTCTCACTGGTGTAGGGGTCCAACACACTGATTCTCACTGGTGTAGGGGTCCAACACACACACTGACTCTCACTGGGGTACGGGTCCCATACACACTGACTCTCACTGGGGAACAAGATGCACACACACTGACTCTCACTGGGGCATGGATCCAACACACAGTGACTCACACTGGAGTACAGGTACCACACACACTGACTCTCACTGGGGTACGGGTCCCACGCACACTGACTCTCACTGGGGTACGGGTCCCACGCACACTGACTCTCATTGGAGTACGGGTCACACACACACTGACTCTCACTGGGGTACGGGTCACACACACACTGAATCTCATTGCAGTACGGGTCACACAGAAATACTGACACTCACTGTGGTGTGGTATGCACACACAAATTTACTTTCACTGGGGTAGAGGTACAAAACACCAGGAATCTCACTGATGTAGGGGTCCCACACACACTGACTCTCACTAGGGTACGTGTCCCACACACACTGACTCTCACCGGGGTACAGGATCCACACACACTGACTCTCACTGGGGTACATGTTCCAAACACATTGTCACTCACAAGGATGCAGTTCCACACAAAATCTCTCTCGTTTTTGTAGTAGTCCAACACACTGACTCTCACTGGGATATAGGATCCACACACACTGACTCACTGGGGTACAGGATCCACAAACAATTACTCTCACTGCAGTGCAATTCACACACACTGAGTCTCAGAAGGGTGCGGGTTCCACACAAACTGACTCTCACTGGAGTACGGGTACCACACACAATGAATCTCACTGGGGTACATGTCCCACACGCACTGACTGTAACTGGGGTGCGGGTTCCACACCCATCAGTACTTTCACAGGCATTCAGGTCCCACACTCCATGACAAACACTGGGGTACGGGTCACACACACACTGACTATCACTGGGGTACAGAGTTCACACAGACTGACTCTCACAAGGGTACAGGTCCCACACACACTGACTCTTTCTGGTGTATAGGTCACACACACACTGACTCTTGCTGCAGTGCACGACACACACACTGACTCTAACTAGGGAATAGTTCACACACACACACATACACACACAGACACACACACTGACTCTAACTAGGGAATAGTTCACACACACACACATACACACACAGACACACACAGACACACACACTGACTCTCAAGAGGTACATGTCCCACACACACTGATTCTCACTGGGGTATTGTTTCCACACACACTGACTTTCACTGGGGCACGGGTCCCACACACAATGACTCTCATTGCAGTACGGGTCACACAGAAATACTGACACTCACTGTGGTGCGGTTTGCACACACAACTTTACTTTCACTGGGGTAGAGGTTCCACACACCAGGACTCTCACTGGTGTAGGGATCCCATACACACTGACTCTCACTGGGGTACGGGTCCCGCAAACACTGACTCACACTGAGGTATGGGTCCCACACACACTGACTCTCACTGGGGTACAGGTCCCACACACACTGACTCTCACTGGGGTATGGGTCCCCCACACACTGACCCACTCTGGGGTATGGGTACCACACACACTGACTCTCACTGGGGTACGGGTACCACACACACTGACTCTCCATGTGTGCGGGTCTCACACGCAATGACTTTCACTGGGGTACAGGTTCCAAACACACACACTGATTCTCACTGACGTACGGGTGCCACACACACTGACTCACTGGGGTACAGGATCCACAAACACTTACTCTCAGTGCAGTGCAATTCACACACACTGAGTCTCAGAAGAATGCGGGTTCCACACACTGACTCTCACTGGGATATGGGTCACACACACTGAATCTAACTGGGGTACAGGTCCCACACACAATGACTCTCACTGGGGTACGGGTCACTCACACATTGAATCTCACTGGGGTACAGGTCCACACACAATGACTCTCACAGGGGTACATGTCCCACACACTGACTCTCATAGGGGTATGGATCCCACACACGCTGACTCACACTGGGGTATGGGTACCACACACACTGACTCTCACTGGGGTACGGGTTCCAAACAAATACACTGACTCCAACTGGGGTACAGGTTCCAAACACACTGTCACCCACAAGGATGCAGTTCCACACACAATCTCCCTCGTTTTTGTAGTGGTCCCACACACACTGACTCACTGGGATACAGGATCCACACACACTGACTCACTGGGGTACAGGATCCAAAAATAATTACTCTCACTGCAGTGCAATTCACACACACTGAGTCTCAGAAGGGTGTGGGTTCCACACAAACTGAATCTCACTGGGGTACTGGTCCAACACACGACGAATCTCAGTGGGGTACACGTCTCACACACACTGACTCACTGGGGTGTGGGTTCCACACCCATCATTACTTTCACAGGCATTCAGGTCCCACAATCCATGACAAACACTGGGGTACGGGTCCCACACACACTGACTCTCACTGGGGTACAGGTTCCATACACCAGGACACTCACTGGTGTAGGGGTCCCACACACGCACTGACTCTCACTGGGGTACGGGTCCCACACATACTGATTCTCACTGGGGTACGGGTCCCACACACACTGACTCTCACTGGGGTTTGGATACCTCACACACTGACTCACAGTGGGCTACGGGTGCCACACACACTGACTCACACTGGGGTACGGGTCCCACACAAACTGACTCTCACTTGGGTACAGGATCCACACACACTGACTCTCACTGGGGTATGGATCCCATACACACTGAATCTCCTGAGGTACAGATCCCACACACACTGACTTTCACTGCGGCACGGGTCCCACACAATGACTCTCATTGCAGTACGGGTCATACAGAAATACTGACACACTGTGGTGCGGTTTGCACACACAACTTTACTTTCACTGGGGTAGAGGTTCCACACATCAGGACTCTCACTGGTGTAGGGGTCCAACACACTGATTCTCACTGGTGTAGGGGTCCAACACACACACTGACTCTCACTGGGATACGGGTCCCACACACAATGACTCTCACTGGGGAACAAGATGCACACACACACTGACTCACACTGGGGTATGGATCCCACACACACTGACTCACACTGGGGTACGGGTCCCACAAATACTGACTCTCATTGGGGCATGGGCCCCACACACAATGTCTCTCAATGGAGTACGGGTAACACAGAAATACTGAGACTGACTGTGGTGCGGTTTACACACACAACTTTACTTTCACTGGGGTCAAGGATCCACGCACCAGGACACTCACTTGTGTACGGGTCCCACATACACTGACTCTCACTGGGGTACAGGATCTACACACACTGACTCTCAATGGGGTACAGGATCCACACACACTGACTCTCAATGGGGTAAAGGATCCACACACACTGAGTCTCACTGGGGTATGGGTCCCCCACACACTGACACACTCTGGGTTACGGGTCCCACACACACTGATTCTCACTGGGGTATGGGTACCACACACACTGACTCTCACTGGGGTACGGGTACCACACACACTGACTCTCAATGTGTACGGGTCCCACACACAATGACTTTCACTGGGGTACAGGTTCCAAACACACACACTGACTCTCACTGGGGTACGGGTGCCACACATACTGACTCTCACTGGGGTACACAATCCACACACACTGACTCACTGGGGTACAGGATCCACAAACACTTACTCTCAGTGCAGTGCAATTCACACACACTGAGTCTCAGAAGAATGCGGGTTCCACACAAACTGAGTCTCACTGGGGTATGGGTCACACACACTGAATGTAACTGGGGTACAGGTCCCACACACTGACTCTCACTGGGGTACACGTCCCACACACTGACTCTCATAGGGGTACGGGTACCACACACACAGACTCTCACTGGGGTACGGGTTCCAAACACATGCACTGACTCCAAACGGGGTACAGGTTCCAAGCATATTGTCACTCACAAGGATGCACTTCCACACACAATCTCCCTCGTTTTTGTAGGGGTTCCACACAAACTGACTCTCACTGGGGTACTGGTCCAAAACACAACGAATCTCAGTGGGGTACACGTCTCACACACACTGACTCTCACTGGGGTGTGGGGTCCACACCCATCATTACTTTCACAGGCATTCAGGTCCCACACTCCATGACAAACACTGGGGTACTGGTCACACACACACTGACTATCACTGGGGTACAGAATCCACTCAGACAGACTCTCACAAGGGTACAGGTCCCACACACACTGACTCTTTCTGGTGTATAGGTCACACACACACATTGACTCTTGCCGCAGTGCACGTCACACACACTGAATCTAACTAGGGAATAGTTCACACACACACAAACACACACAAACACACATACACTCAAACTGACTTTCATGAGGTACTGGTCCCACACACACAGACTCTCACTGGGGCACGGGTGCCACACACATTGACTCTCACTGGGGTACGGGTTTCAAACACAATGATTCTCATGAGGTACAGGTCCCACACACACTGATTCTCACTGGGGTACAGATCCCACACACACTGACTTTCACTGCGGCATGGATCCCACACACAATGACTCTCATTGCAGTACGGGTCACACAGAAATACTGAAACTCACTGTGGTGCGGTTTGCACACACAACTTTACTTTCACTGGGGTAGAGGTTCCACACACCAGGACTCTCACTGGTGTAGGGGTCCCACACACACACTGACTCTCACTGGGGTACAGAGTCCACACAGACTGACTCTCACAAGGATACAGGTACCACACACACTGAATCTCGCTGGGGTATAGGTCACACACACACACACACTGACTCTTGCTGCAGTGCACGTCACACACACTGACTCTAACTAGGGAATAGTTCACACACACACACACACACACACACACACACAGACAAACTGACTGTCATGAGGTACTGGTCCCACACACACAGACTCTCACTGGGGCACGGGTCCCACACACGTTGACTCTCACTGTGGTACGGGTTGCAAACACAATGATTCTCATGAGGTACAGGTCCCACACACACTGATTCTCACTGGGGTACAGGTCCCACACACACTGATTCTCACTGGGGTACAGGTCCCACACACACTGATTCTCACTGGGGTACAGGTCCCACACACACTGATTCTCACTGGGGTACAGGTCCCACACACACTGATTCTCACTGGGGTACGGGTCCCACACACACTGATTCTCACTGGGGTACGGGTCCCACACACACTGATTCTCACTGGGGTACAGGTCCCACACACACTGATTCTCACTGGGGTACAGGTCCCACACACACTGATTCTCACTGGGGTACAGGTCCCACACACACTGATTCTCACTGGGGTACGGGTCCCACACACACTGATTCTCACTGGGGTACAGGTCCCACACACACTGATTCTCACTGGGGTACAGGTCCCACACACACTGATTCTCACTGGGGTACAGGTCCCACACACACTGATTCTCACTGGGGAACGGGTCCCACACACACATTGACTTTCACTGGGGAACGGGTCCCACACACAATGACTCTCATTGCAGTACGGGTCACACAGAAATACTGACACTCACTGTGATGCGGTTTGCACACACAGCTTTACTTTCACTGAGGTAGAGGTTCCACACACCAGGACTCTCACTGGTGTAGGGGTCCCACACACACTGACTCTCACTGGGGTACCGGTCCCACACACACTGACTCTCAATGGGATACAGGATCCACACACACGGACTCTCATTGGGGTATGGGTACAACACACACTGACCCACTCTTGGATATGGGTACCACACACACTGACTCTCCATGTGTATGGGTCCCACACACAATGTTTTCACTGGGGTACAGGTTCCAAACACACACACTGACTCTTACTGGGGTACAGGTTCCAAAAACACTGTCGCTCACAAGGGTGCAGATCCACACACACTATCTCTCGTTTTTGTAGGGGTCCCACACACACTGACTCTCACTGGGGTACAGGATCCACAAACACTTACTCTCACTGCAGTGCAATTCACACACACTGAATCTCAGAAGGGTGCGGGTTCCACACAAACTGACTCTCACTGGGTTACGGCTCCCACACACACTGACTCTCACTGGGGTGCGGGTTCCACACCCATCATTACTTTCACAGGCATTCGGGATCCACACGCCATAACACTGGGGTACGGGTCACACACACACTGACTATCACTGGGGTACAGGTCCCACAAACACTGACTTTCACTGGGGTACGGGTTCCACACACAATGACTCTCATTGCAGTACGGGTCACACAGAAATACTGACGCTCACTGTGGTGCGGTTTGCACACACAACGTTACTTTCACTGGGGTACAGGTTCCATACACCAAGACACTCACTGCTGTAGGGGTCCCACACGCGCACTGACTCTCACTGGGGTAAGGGTCCCACACACAGTGACTCTCACTGGGGTAAGGGTCCCACACACACTGACTCTCACTGGGGTATGGATACCTCACACACTGACTCACACTGGGGTACGGGTCCCACACAAACTGACTCTCACTTGGGTACAGGATCCACACACACTGACTCTCACTGGGGGATGGATCCCATACACACTGAATCTCATGAGGTACAGATCCCACACACACTGACTTTCACTGCGGCATGGATCCCACACACAATGACTCTCATTGCAGTACGGGTCCCACAGAAATACTGACACTCACTGTGATGCGGTTTGCACACACAGCTTTACTTTCACTGGGGTAGAGGTTCCACACATCAGGACTCTCACTGGTGTAGGGGTCCAACACACACACTGACTCTCACTGGGATACGGGTCCCACACACAATGACTCTCACTGGGGAACAAGATGCACACACACTGACTCTCATTGGGGTATGGATCCCACACACACTGACTCACACTGGGGTACGGGTCCCACACATACCGACTCTCACTGGGGCACGGGTCCCACACACAATGTCTCTCAATGGAGTACAGGTCACACAGAAATACCGAGACTCACTGTGGTGCGGTTTACACACACAACTTTACTTTCACTGGGGTCGAGAATCCACACACCAGGACTCTCACTGGGGTACAGGATCCACACACACTGACTCTCAATGGGGTACAGGATCCACACACACGGACTCTCACTGGGGTATGGGTCCCCCACACACTGACCCACTCTGGGTATGGGTACCACACACACTGACTCTCACTGGGGTATGTGTACCATACACACTGACTCTCCATGTGTATGGGTCCCACACACAATGACTTTCACTGGGGTACAGCTTCCAAACACACACACTGACTCTTACTGGGGTACAGGTTCCAAAAACAAGGATACACAAGCTCACAAGGGTGCAGTTCCACACACACACTCTCTCGTTTTTGTAGGGGTCCCACACACACTGACTCTCACTGGGGTACAGGATCCACAAACACTTACTCTCACTGCAGTGCAATTCACACACACAAAATCTCAGAAGAATGCAGGTTCCATACAAACTGACTCTCACTGGGGTACGGGTCCCACACACACTGACTCGCACCGGGGTACAGGATCCACACACGCTGAATCTCACTGGGATACAGGATCCACACACACTGACTCACTGGGGTACAGGATCCACAAACACTTACTCTCAGTGCAGTGCAATTCACACACACTGAGTCTCAGAAGAATGCGGGTTCCACACAAACTGACTCTCACTGGGGTATGGGTCACACAAACTGACTCTCACTGGGGTATGGGTCACACACACTGAATCTCACTGGGGTACAGGTTCCAAACACATACACTGACTCTCACTGGGGTACAGGTTCCAAACATACTGTCACTCACAAGGGTGCAGTTCCACACACAATCTCTCTCGTTTTTGTAGGGGTCCCACACACATTGACTCTCACTGGGGTACAGGATCCACAAACAATGACTCTCACTGCAGTGCAAATCACACACACTGAGTCTCAGAAGGGTGCGGGTTCCACACAAACTGACTCTCACTGGGGTACGGGTCCCACACACAATGAATCTCAGTGGGGTGCGGGGTCCACACCCATCTTTACTTTCACAGGTATTCAGGTCCCACACTCCATGACAAACACTGGGGTACGGGTCACACACGCACTGACTATCACTGGTGTACAGAATCCACACAGACAGACTCTCACAAGGGTACAGGTCCCACACACATTGACTCTTTCTGGTGTATAGGTCACGCACACACACTGACTCTTGCTGCAGTGCACGTCACACACACTGAATCTAACTAGGGAATAGTTCACACACACACACATACACACACAGACACACACACTGACTCTCATAGGGTACAAGTCCCACACACACTGATTCTCACTGGGATGCGGGTTCCACACACACTGACTTTCACTGGGGCACGGGTCCCACATACAATGACTCTCATTGGAGTAAGGGTCACACAGAAATACTGGCACTCACTGTGTTGTGGTTTGCAGACACAACTTTACTTTCACTGGTGTAGAGGTTCCACACACCAGGACTCTCACTGGTGTAGGTGTCCCACACGCATACTCACTCTCACTGGGGTACAGGTCCCATACACACTAACTCTCACTGGGGTACGGGTCTCACACACACTGACTCACACTGGGGTACGGGTCCCGCACATACTGACCCTCACTGGGGTACATGATCCACACACACTGACTCTCACTGGGGTTTGGGTCCCACACACACTGAATCACACTGGGGTACGGGTACAACACACACTGACTCTCACTGGGGTACGGGTCCCGCACACACTGACTCTCACTGGGGTATGCGTCCCACACACACTGACTCTCACTGGGGTACAGGATCCACACACACTGACTCATTGGGGTACAGGATCCAGAAACAATTACACTCACTGCAGTGCAATTCACACACACTGAGTCTCAGAAGAGTGCGGGTTGCACACAAACTGACTCTCACTGGGGTACGGGTCACTCACACACTGAATCTCACTGGGGTACGGGTCCCACACAAAATGACTGTCACTGGGGTACACGTCCCACACACTCTGAGTCTCACTGGGGTGCTGGTTCCACACCCATTATTACTTTCACAGGCATTCAGGTCCCACACTCCATGACAAACACTGGGGTACGGGTCACACACACACTGACTATCACTGCGGTACAGAGTCCACACAGACTGACTCTCACAAGGGTACAGGTCCCACACACATTGAGTCTCACTGGGGCATGGGTCACACACACATTGACTTTCACTGGGGTACGGGTTGCACACACAATGACTCTCATTGGAGTACGGGTCACACAGAAATACTGACACTCACTGTGGTGCGGTTTGCACACACAACTTTACTTTCACTGGGGTAGAGGTTCCACACACCAGGACTCTCACTGGTGTAGGGATCCCATACACACAGACTCTCACTGGGGTACGGGTCCCGCAAACACTGACTCACACTGAGGTATGGGTCCCACACACACTGACTCTCACTGGGGTACAGGATCCACACACACTGCCTCTCACTGGGGTACAGGATCCACACACACTGACTCTCACTTGGGTACAGGTTCCAAACACACTGTCACTCACAAGGATGCAGTTCCACACACAATCTATCTCATTTTTGTAGGGGTCCCACAGACACTGACTCACTGGGGTACAGAATCCACAAACACTTACTCTCACTGCAGTGCAATTCACACACACTGAATCTCACTGGGGTACGGGTCCCACACACACTGTCTCTCACTGGGGTACAGGATCCACACACACTAACTCACACTTGGGTGCGGGTACCACGCACACTGAATCTCACTGGGGTACTGGTCCCACACACCGTTCTCACACTGGGGTATGGTTCCCACACACACTGATTCTCACTTGTGTTGGGGTCCCCCAAACACACACACACACACACACACACACACACACACACTTGCTGACTCTCGCTGTGGTACGGATCCCACACACACTGATTCTCACTGGTGTAGGGGTCCCACACACACCAACTCTCTCTGCGGTACAAATCCCACACAATGACTCTCACTGCGGTACGGGTCCCACACACACTGACTCTCACTGGGTTACAGGTCCCACACACGCTGACTCTCTCTTGGATATAGGTCACAGACACAGGCTGACTCTCGCTGCAGTGCAGGTCACACACACTGACTCTCACTAGTGCATAGGTCACACAGAAACACACTGACTCTCATGAGGTACATGTTCCACGCACACTGACGCTCACTGTGGCACAGCTCCCACATACGCTGACTTTCATTGGGGTACCGGTCACACACAGATACTGACACTCACTACGGTGCAGTTTCCACACACAACGTTACATTCATTGAGGTTCAGGGCCCACACACACTGACTCTAACTGAGGTATGGGTCCCACACATACTGACTCTCACTGGATACGGGTCCCACACACACTGAATCTCACTGGGGTACGGGTCCCACACACACTGACTCTCACTGGATACGGGTCCCACACACACTGAATCTCACTGGGGTAAGGGTCCCACACACACTGGCTCTCACAGGCGTAGGGGTCCCATACACGCTGACTCTCACTGGGGTATGTGTCACACACACACTAACCCTCACTGGGGTACGGGTCCCACACACACTGACTTTCACTGGGGTACGGGTCCCACACACACTGACTTTCACTGGAAAATGGGTCCCACAAACACTGACTCTCACTGAGGTACAGTTTCGAAACACACTGTCACTCACAATGGTAAAGTTCCAAACACAATGTCTCTTGAATTTGTAGGCGTCAGCCACACACACGGACTCTCACTGGGGTACAGTATCCACACACATTTACTGTCACTGCAGTACAGCTCACACACACTGACTCTCACAAGGATGGTGTAGGGGTCCCACACACACAAACTCTCACTGCGGTACAAACCCCACACAATGACTCTCACTGCGGTACGGGTCCCACACACACTGACTCTCACTGGGTTACAGGTCCCACACACACTGACTCTCACTGGCATACGGGTCCCACATACACTGACTCTTACTGGGGAATGGGTCCTCCACTCACTGACTCTCACTATGGCATGGGCTCCACACACACTGACACTCACTGGCATACGGGTCCCACATACACTGACTCTTTCTGGGGAATGGGTCCTCCACTCACTGACTCTCACTATGGCACGGGCTGCACACACACTGACACTCACTAGGGGACAGTTCCACACACACTGGCTCTCACTTTTGTAGGGGTCCCACACACTCTGATTCTCACTGGGGTACAGGATTCACACACACTGATCCTCACTGCCATGCAGGTCTCTCACACTGACTATCACTGGGGTGCGTGTTCCAAACCCACCGTTACTTTCACTGGGGTACAGGTCCCACACACCATGACTCTCACTGGGGTACGGGTCACAGACTCTGACTCTCAAGGGAGTACGGGTCAAACACACTGACTCTCACTGGGGTACAGTATCCACACACACTTACTCTGTCTAGGGTACAGGATCCACACACACTGACTCTCACTGAGGTACGGGTCCCCTCACATGGTGGCTCTCACTGGAATACGGGTCCCACACACACTGACTCTCACTGGAATACGGGTCCCACAGACACTGACTCTCACTGCGGTACAGAATCCACACACTCTGATTCTGTCTGGGGTACACGATCCACACACACTGACTCGCACTGGGGTACGGGTTCCGCACACCTTGACTCTCACTCGGGTAGCGGTCCCACACACACCGACTCTCACTGAGGTACGGGTCCCCTCACACAGAGGCTCTCACTGGAGTACGGGTCCCACACACACTGACTCTCACTGGGGTACGGGTGCCACACCCACTGACTCTCACTGAGGTACATGACCCACACACAATGACTCTCACTGGGCTATGCGTCCCACACACACTGACTCTCAGTGGTTTATGGGTCACACACACACACACTGACCATCACTGGGTTACGGGTGCCACAAACACTGATTCTCACTGGGGTACAGTTTTGAAACACACTGTCACTCAAAAGGGTACAGTTCCACACCCATTGTATCTCGATTTTGTAGGGGTCCCACACACACACGGACTCTCACTGCAGTGCAGCTCACACACAATTACTCTCACAAGATTGCGGGTTCAAAACACAATGAATCTCACAAGGGTGCTGGTTCAACACACACTGAATCACACTGGGGTACGGGTCCCACACACACTGACTCACACTGGGTTACAGGTTCCAAACAAACTGACACTCACTCGGGTACAGTTCCATGCACATTGACTCTCACATTTGTAGGGGTCCCATACACACTGACTCTCACTGGGGTATGTGTCGCACACACACTGACTCTCACTGGGGTATGTGTCACACACACACTGACTCTCACTGGGATGCAGGACCCACATACACTGACTCTCACTGGGGAATGTGTCCCCCACTCATTGACTCACAAAAGGGCACGGGGTCCACACACACTGACACTCACTGGTGGACAGGATCCACGCACCCTAACTCTCACTGGGGTACAGGATCCACGCACACTGACTCTCACTGGGGTACGGGTCCCATCACACACTGACTCTCACTGGGGTACGATCCCACACGGACTGAATCTCACTGGGGTATGTGTCTCACACACACACTAACCATCACTGGATTACAGGTCCCACACACACTGACTCTCACCGGGGTACAGTTTTGAGGCACACTGTCACTCACAATGGTGCAGTTCCACACACATTGTCTCTCGATTTTGAAGGGGTCCCACACACACACGGAATCTCACTGGGGTACAGGATCCACACACACTGACACTCACTGGGGTACAGTATCCACATACATCTACTCTCACTGCAGTGCAGCTCACACACACTGACTCTCACAAGTGTGTGGGTTCCACACACACTGAATCTCACTGGCATAAAGATTCCACACATACTGACTCACACTGGGCAATGGGTCCCCCACTCGCTGACTCTCACTAGGGCACGGGGTCCAAACATACTGACTCTCACTGGGGCACAGGATCCACACACACTAACTTTCACTGGGGTACAGGATCCACACACACTGACTCTCACTGCAGTGCAGCTCACACACACTGACTCTCACAAGGGTGTGGGTTCCACATACACTGACTCTCACTGGCATACGGGTCCCACATACAATGACTCTCACTGGGCAATGGGTCCCCCACTCACTGACTCTCACTAGGGCACAGGCACCACACACACTGACTCTCACTGGGGCACAGATTCCAAACACACTGACACTCACTAGGGGACAGTTCCTCACACACTGGCTCTCACTTTTGTAGGGGTCCCACAAACTCTGACTCTCACTGGGGTACAGGATTCACACACACTGATCCTCACCGCCATGCAGGTCTCTCACACTGACAATCACTGGGGTGCGTGTTCCAAAACCACTATTACTTTCACTGGAGTACAGGCTCCACACACACTGACTATCACTGGGGTACGGGTCACACACACACTGCCTCTCACTTAGGTACTGGTTTCACACACATTGACTCTCATGGGAGTACGGGTCAAACACACTGACTCTCACTGGGGTACAGTATGCACACACACTGACTCTCACTGGGGTACAGTATCCACCCACACTGACTCTCACTGGGGTACAGTATCCACCCACGCTGACTCTCACTGGGGTACAGTATCCACACACACACTGACTCTCACTGGGGTACAGGATCCACCCACGCTGACTCTCACTGGGGTACAGTATCCACACACACTGACTCTCACTGGGGTACAGTATCCACACACACTGACTCTCACTGGGGTACAGTATCCACACACACTGACTCTCACTGGGGTACAGTATCCACACACACACTGACTCTCACTGGGATACAGTATCCACACACACTGACTCTCACTGGGATACAGTATCCACACACACACTGACTCTCACTCGGGTACAGTATCCACACACACACTGACTCTCACTGGGATACAGTATCCACACACACACTGACTCTCACTGGGGTACAGTATCCACACACACTGACTGTCACTGGGGTACAGGATCCACACACACTTACTCTGTCTAGGGTACAGGATCCAAACACACTGACTTTCACTGGGGTACGGGTCCCCTCACATAGTGGCTCTCACTGGAGTACAGGTCCCACACACACTGACTCTTACTGAGGTACATGTCTCACACACACTGACTCTCACTGGGCTACGATCCCCCACACACTGACTCTCACTGGGGTACGGGTCACACACACACTGACTCTCACTGGGGTACAGTTTTGAAACACACTGTCACTCACAAGGGTACAGTTCCACACACATTGTTTCTCAATTTTGTAGGCGTACCACAAACACTGACTCACTGCAGTGCAGCTCACACACACTGACTCTCACAGGGTGCCGTTTCCAAACACAATGAATCTCATAAGGGTGCAGGTTCAACACACACTGAATCTCACTGGGGTACGCTTCCACGTACACTAACTCTCACGGGCGTACGGGTCCCACACACACAGACTCTCACAAAAGTACTGGTCCCACACACACTGACTCACACTGGGTTACAAGTTCCAAACACTAGGGCACAGTTCCACACACGCTGACTCTCACTTTTGTAGTGGTCCCACACACACTGACTCTCACTGGGGTACAGGATCCACACACACTGACACTCACTAGGATACAGTTCCACGTACACTGACTTTCACTTTTGTAGGGGTGCCATACACACTGACTCTCACTAGGGTTTGTTTCACACACACACTGACACTCACTAGGGTACGGGTCCCACACACACGGACTCTCACTGAGATACAGTTTTGAAACACACTGTCACTCACAATGGTGCAGTTCCACACACATAGTCTCTCGATTTTGTAGTGGTCCCACACACAATGATTCTAACTGGGGTCCAGGATCCACACAAACTGGCTCTCCCTGGGTTACAGGTTCCAAACACACAGTCACTCACTAGGGTACAGTTCCACACACACTGACTCTCACTTTTGTAGGGGTCCCACACACACACAGACTCTCACTGGGGTACAGGATCCACACACACTAAGTCTCACTGGGATACGGGTCCACACACACTGACTCTCACTGGGGTACATGATGCAAACACACTGACTCTCACTGGGGTACAGGATGCAAACATGCTGACTCTCACTGGGGTACGGGTCCCCTCACATAGTGGCTCTCACTGGAGTACGGATCCCACACACACTGACTCTCACTGAGGTACATGTCCCACACACACTGACTCTTACTGGGGTACGGGTCACACACACACTGAGCCTCACTGGGGTTCGGGCCCCACACACAGTGACTCTCACTGGGGTACAGTTTTGAAACACACTGTCACTCACAAGGGTACAGTACCACACACATTGTTTCTCAATTTTGTAGGGGTACCACACACACTGACTCACTGCAGTGCAGCTCATACACACTGACTCTCATGAGGGTGCAGTTTCCAAACACAATGAATCTCACAAGGGTTCTGGTTCAACACACACTGAATCTCACTGGGGTACGTGTCCCACACACACTGACCCTCTCTCGATTTTGTAGTGGTCCCACGCTCACAATGATTCTCACTGGAGTACAGGATCCACACACACTGACTCTCACTGGGTTACAGGTTCCAAACACACTGTCACTCACTAGGATACAGTTCCACGCACACTGACTCTCACTTTTGTAGGGGTCCCAAACACACACTGACTCTCACTGGGGTACAGGATCCACACACACTAACTCTCACTGGGATACGGGTCCCACATACACTGACTCTCACTGGGGAATGTGTCCCCCACTCACTGACTCACAAAAGGGCACCGGGGTCCACACACACTGACACTCACTAGGGTACAGGATCCACACACATCTACTCTCACTGCAGTGCAGCTCACACACACTGACTCTCATGAGGGTGCAGTTTCCAAACACAATGAATCTCACAAGGGTTCTGGTTCAACACACACTGAATCTCACTGGGGTACGTGTCCCACACACACTGACCCTAACGGGCGTACGGGTCTCACACACACAGACTCTCACAAAAGTACTGGTCCCACACACACAGACTCACACTGGGTTGCAAGTTCCAAACACTAGGGTACAATTCCACACACACTGACTCACTTTTGTAGTGGTCCCCCACATACTGATTCTCACTGGGGCACAGGATCCACACACACTGACTCTCACTGGGTTACAGGTTCCAAACACACTGACACTCACTAGGGTACAGTTCCACATACACTGACTCTCACTTTTGAAGGGGTCCCATACACACTGACTCTCACTGGGGTTTGTTTCACACACACACTGAGCCTCACTGGGGTACGGGTGCCACACACACGGACTCTCACCGAGGTACACACTGTCACTCATAATGGTGCAGTTCCACACACATTGTCTCTCGATTTTGTAGTGGTCCCACACTCACAATGATTCTCTCTGGGGTACAGGATCCACACGCACTGACTCTCACTGGGTTACAGGTTCCAAACACACTGTCACTCACTAGGGTACAGTTCCATGCACACTGACTCTTACTTTTGTAGGGGTCCCAAACACACACTGACTCTCACTGGGGTACAGGATCCACACACACTAACTCTCACTGGGATACGGGTCCCACATACACTGACTCTCACTGGGGAATGTGTCCCCCACTCACTGACTCACAAAAGGGCACCGGGGTCCACACACACTGACACTCACTGGGGTACAGGATCCACACACATCTACTCTCACTGCAGTGCAGCTCACACACACTGACTCTCACAAGGGTGTGGGTTCCACTCACACTGACTCTCACTGGCATACGGGTCCCACATACAATGACTCTCAATGGGCAATGGGTCCCCCACACACTGACTTTCACTAGGGGCACAGATTCCAAACACACTGACACTCACTAGGGGACAGTTCCAAACACACTGGCTCTCACTTTTGTAGGGGTCCCACAAACTCCGACTCTCACTGGGGTACAGGATCCACACACACTAACTCTCACTGGGATACGGGTCCCACATACACTGACTCTCACTGGGGAATGTGTCCCCCAATCACTGACTCACAAAAGGGCATGGGATCCACACACACTGACACTCACTGGTGTACAGGATCCACACACACACGGACTCTCACTGGGGTACAGGATCCACTCACATCTACTCTCACTGCAGTGCTGCTCACACACACTGACTCTCACAAGGGTGTGGGTTCCACATACACTGACTCTCACTGGCATACGGGTCCCACATACAATGACTCTCACTGGGCAATCGGTCCCCCACTCACTGACACTCACTATGGCACGGGCTCCACACACACTGACTCTCACTGGGGCACAGATTCCAAACACACTGACACTCACTAGGGGTCAGTTTCACACACACTGGCTCTCACTTTTGTAGGGGTCCCACAAACTCTGACTCTCACTGGGGTACAGGATTCACACACAATGCTCCTCACTGCCGTTCAGGTCTCTCACACTGACTATCACTGGGGTGCGTGTTCCAAAACCACTATTACTTTCACTGGGGTACAGGCTTCACACACCATGACTCTCACTGGGGTACAGGATCCACACACACTTACTCTGTCTAGGGTACAGGATCCAAACACACTGACGTTCACTGGGGTATGGGTCCCCTCACATTGTGGCTCTCACTGGAGTACGGGTCCCACACACACTGACTCTCACTGAGGTACATGTCTCACACACACTGACTCTTACTGGGCTACGATCCCCCACACACTGACTCTCACTGGGGTATGGGTCACACACACACTGACTCTCACTGGGGTTGGGGTCCCACACACACTCACTCTCACTGAGGTACAGTTTCGAAAAACACTGTCACTCACGATGGTGCAGTTCCACACACATTGTCTCTTGATTTTGTAGCGGTCCCACACACACTGACTCTCACTGGGCTACAGGTTCCAAACACACTAACACTCACTGGCGTACAGTTCCACACACACTGACTCTCACACTTGTAGGGGTCCCACACACACTGACTCTCACTGGGGTACGGGTCCCACACACACTGACTCTCACTGGGGTACGTGTCCCACACACACTGACTCTCACTGGGGAGGGTGTCCCACACACACTGACTCTCACTGGGGTACAGGATCCACACACACTGACTCTCACTGGGGTACAGTATCCACACACACTGACTCTCACTGGGGTACAGTATCCACACACACTGACTCTCACTGGGGTACAGTATCCACATACACTGACTCTCACTGGGGTACACGTCCCACACACACTGACTCTCACTGAGGTACATGTCCCACACACAATGACTCTCACTGGGGTACGGGTCACACACACACTGACCCTCACAAGGGAGCAGGTTGCAAGCACAATGAATCTCACAAGGGTGCTGGTTCAACACACACTGAATCTCACTGGGGTACGCGACCCCCACACACACTGACAATCACGGGGGTACGGGTCCCACACACACAGAATCTCACAAAAGTACTGGTCACACACAGTGACTCACACTGGGTTACAAGTTCCAAACACTAGGGTACAGTTCCACGCACACTGACTCACGTTTTTAGGGGTCCCTTTACGCACTGATTCTCACTGGAGTATGTGTCACACACACTCTGACTCTCACTGAGGTACGGGTCCCACACACACTGACTCTCACTGAGGTACAGTTTCGAAACACACTGTCACTCACAATGGTGCAGTTCCATACACATTGTCTCTCAAATTTGTAGTGGTCCCACACACACAATGACTCTCACTGGGGTACAGGATCCACACACACTGACTCTCCCTGGGTTACAGGTTCCAAACACACTGACACTCACTAGGGTACAGGTCCACGCACACTGACTCTCACTTTTGTAGGGGTCCCATACACTCTGACTCTCACTGGGGTACGTGTCACACACACACTGACCCTCACTGGGGTATGGGCTCCACACATCCTGACTTTCACTGGGATCCAGTTTTGAAACACACCGTCACTCATAAGGGTGCAGTTCCACACACATTGTTTCTCAATTTTGTACGCGTCTCACACACACACTGACTCTCATGGGGATACGGGTCCCACACACACAAACTCTCACAGAAATACTGGTCCCACGCAACCTGACTCACACTGAGTTACAGGTTCCAAACACACTGTCACTCGTTATGGTACAGTTCCATGCACACTGACTCTCACTTTTGTAGGGGTCCCACACACACACTGACTCTCACTGGTGTGCAGGATCCACACACACTAACTCTCACTTGGATACTGGTCCCACATACACTGACTCTCACTGGGGAATGGGATCCCACTCACTGACTCACACTAGGACACAGCGTCCACACACACTGACACTCACTGGGGCACAGGATCCACACACACTGACTCTGTCTTGAGTACAAGATCCACACACACTGACTCTCGCTGGGGTACGGGTCCCATCATACACTGACTCTCACTGGCGTACAGGATCCACCCACACTGACTCTAACTAGGGTACAGTATCCACACACAAACTCTCAATGGGGTACCGGATCCACACACACTGACTCTCACTGGGGTACAGGATCCACACACATCTACTCTTACTAGAGCGCAGCTCACACAAACTGACTCTCATTGGGGTGCGGGTTCCACACACAATGACTCTCACTGGGTTACGGGACCCACACACACTGAGTCTCACTGAGGTAAAGGATCCACACATACTGACTCTCACTGGGGTGCGGATTCCAAACCCACCGTTAATTTCACTAGGATACAGGTCCCACACACCAAGTCTCTCACTGGGGAACGTGTCCCACACACACTGACTCCCACTGGGGAACCTGTCCCACACACACTGACTCTCACAGGAGTGTGGGACCAACACACACTGACTCTCAATGGGGAACCTGTCCCACACACACTGATTCTCACAGGAGTATGAGACCAACACACACTGACTCTCAACGGGGTACAGGATCCACATACACAGACCCTCAGTGCAGTGCAGGTCACACAATCTGATACTCACTGGGGTGCATGTTCCACACATAATGTTACTGTCACTGGTTTATGAGTCACACACATACTGGCTCTCACTGGGTTATGGGTCCCACACACACTGACTCTCAATGAGGTAAGGGTCCCACGCACCCTGACTCTCACTAGCACATGGATCCCACACACACTGACTCTCACAGGGATACGATCCCACACAGACTGACTCTCACAGGGGTACAATCCCACATGGACTGACTCTCACTGGGGTACAATTTCCAGACACACTGTCACTCACAATGGTGCAGTTCCACACACATTGTCTCTCGATTTTGTAGGGGTCCCACACACACACAGACTCTCACTGGGGTACAGGATCCATACACACCTACTCTCACTGCAGTGCAGTTCACACACACTGACTCTCACAAGGTTGCGGGTGCCACACACACAGACTCTCAGTGGCATACGGGTCCCACACACAATGGTTGTCAATGGGGAACGGGTCCCACACACACTGAGTCCCACTGTGGTATGAATCCCACACACACTGACTCTCACAGGAGTACGATCCCACACAGACTGACTCTCACTGGGATATAGGTCCCACACACACTCACTCTCACAGGGGTATGATCCCACACGGACTGAATCTCACTGGGGTATGTGTCACACACACACTAACGCTCACTGGGGTACAGTTTCAAAACACACTGTCACTCACAATGGTGCAGTTCCACACACATTGTCTCTCGATTTTGTAGGGGTACCACACACACTGACTCTCACTGCAGTGCAGCTCACACAAACTGACTCTCACAAGGGTGCGATTTCCAAACACAATGAATCTCACAAGGGTGCTGGTTCAACACACACTGAATCTCACTGGGGTACGCATCCCACACGCACTGACTCTCAAAGAAGTACTGGTCCCACACACACTGACTCACACTGGGTTACAAGTTCCAAACACTAGGGTAGAGTTCCACGCACACTGACTCTCACATTTTTAGATGTCCCATACACACTGACTCTCACCTGGGTATGTGTCACACACACACTGACTCTCACTGGGGTACAGGATCCACATCCACTGACCCTCAGTGCAGTACAGGTCACACAAACTGATAGTCACTGTGGTGCGGGTTCCACACATAACATTACTCTTACTGGGTTACGGGTCCCACACACATTGGCTCTCACTGGGTTACGGGTCACACACACACTAGCTCTCACTGGGGTACGCGTCCCCCACTCACTGACTCTCACTAGGGCACGGGGTCCACACATACTTACTCTCACTGGGGCACAGATTCCAAACACACTGACACTCACTAGGGGACAGTTCCACACACACTGGCTCTCACTTTTGTAGGGGTCCCACAAACTCTGACTCTCACTGGGGCACAGATTCCAAACACACTGACACTCACTAGGGGACAGTTCCACACACACTGGCTCTCACATTTGTCGGGGTCCCACAAACTATGACTCTCACTGGGGTACAGGATTCACACACACTGATCCTCACTGCCGTTCAGGTCTCTCACACTGATTTTCACTGGGCTGCGTGTTCTAAACCCACCGTTACTTTCCCTGGGGTACAGGTCCCACACATACTGACTATCACTGGGGTACAGGTCAAACACACTGACTCCTACTGGGGTACAGTATCCACACACACTGACTCTCACTGGGGTACAGGATCCACATCCACTGACCCTCAGTGCAGTACAGGTCACACAAACTGATAGTCACTGTGGTGCGGGTTCCACACATAACATTACTCTTACTGGGTTACGGGTCCCACACACACTACGTCTCACTGGGGTACACGTCCCACACTCAGTGACTCTCACTAGGGCACGGGGTCCACACATACTGACTCTCACTGGGGCACAGATTCCAAACACACTGACACTCACTAGGGGACAGTTCCACACACACTGGCTCTCACATTTGTCGGGGTCCCACAGACTATGACTCTCACTGGGGTACAGGATTCACACGCACTGATCCTCACTGCCGTTCAGGTCTCTCACACTGATTTTCACTGGGCTGCGTGTTCTAAACCCACCGTTACTTTCCCTGGGGTACAGGTCACACACATACTGACTATCACTCGGGTACGGGTCAAACACACTGACTCCCACTGGGGTACAGTATCCACACACACTGACTCTCACTGGGGTACAGTATCCACACACACTGACCCTCACTTCGGTTGGGGTCCCAGACACACTGACCCTCACTGAGGTACAGTTTCGAAACACACTGTCACTCACAATGGTGCAGTTCCATACACATTGTCTCTCGATTTTGTAGTGGTCCCACACACACAATGACTCTCACTGGGGTACAGGATCCACACACACTGAGTCTCCCTGGGCTACAGGTTCCAAACACACTGACATTCACTAGGGTACAGGTCCACGCACACTGACTCCCACTTTTGTAGTGGTCCCATGCACTCTGACTCTCACTGGGGTACGTGTAACACACACACTGACCCTCACTGGGGTACGGGCTCCACACACCCTGACTCTCACTGGGGTACAGTTTCGAAACACACTGTCACTCACAATGGTGCAGTTCCACACACATTGTCTCTCGATTTTGTAGGGGTACCACACAAACTGACTCTCACTGCAATGCAGGTCTCACACACACTGACTCTCACAAGGGTGCGGGTTCCAAACACAATGAATCTCACAAGGGTGCTGGTTCAACACACACTGAATCTCACTGGGGTACGCGTCCCACACACACTGACTTTCATGGGGGTACTGGTCCCACACACACAAACTCTCACAAAAATACTGCTCCCACACAAACTGACTCACACTGAGTTACAGGTTCCAAACACACTGTCACTCGCTATGGTACAGTTCCACGCACACTGATCTCACTTTTGTAGGGGTCCCACACACACACTGACTCTCACTGGGGTACAGGATCCACACACACTAACTCTCACTTGGATACTGGTCCCACATACACTGACTCACACTGGGGAATGGGATCCCACTCACTGACTCACACTAGGGCACAGCATCCATACACACTGACACTCACTGGGGCACAGGATCCACACACACTGACTCTCACTGGGGTACAGGATCCACACACACGGACTCTCACTGGGGTACAGGATCCACACACAATGACTCTCACTGGGGTACAGGATCCACTCACACTGACTCTGTCTTGGGTACAAGATCCACACACACAGACTCTCACTGGGGTACAGGATCCACACACACACTGACTCTCACTGGGGTACAGGATCCACATCCACTGACCCTCAGTGCAGTACAGGTCACACAAACTGATAGTCACTGTGGTGCGGGATCCACACATAACATTACTTTTACTGGGTTACGGTTCACACACACACTGGCTCTCACTGGGTTACGGGTCCCACACACACTAGGTCTCATGGGAGTACGGGTCAAACACACTGACTCTCACTAGGGTACAGTATCCACACACACTGACTCTCACTGGGGTCCAGTATCCACACACACTGACTCTCACTGGGGTACAGTATCCACACACAATGACTCTCACTGTGGTACGGGTCACACACACACTGACCCTCACAAAGGAGCGGGTTGCAAGCACAATGAATCTCACAAGGGTGTTGGTTCAACACACACTGAATCTCACTGGGGTACGCGACCCCCACACACACTGACTATCACGTGGGTACACGACCCACACACACTGACTATCACGGGGGTACGGGTCCCAAACACTCAGACTCTCACAAAAGTACTGGTCCCACACACAGTGACTCATACTGGGTTACAAGTTCCAAACACTAGGGTACAGTTCCACGCACACTGACTCTCACATTTTTAGGGGTCCCTTTACACACTGATTCTAACTGGAGTATGTGTCACACACACACTGACCCTCACTGAGGTACGGGTTCCACACACACTGACCCTGACTTGGGTTGGGGTCCCACACACACTGACTCTCACTGAGGTACAATTTCGAAACACACTGTCACTCACAATGGTGCAGTTCCATACACATTGTCTCTCGATTTTGTAGTGGTCCCACACACACAATGACTCTCACTGGGGTACAGGATCCACACACACTGAGTCTCCCTGGGCTACAGGTTCCAAACACACTGACATTCACTAGGGTACAGGTCCACGCACACTGAC
The DNA here is from genome assembly GCF_017639515.1 of Carcharodon carcharias. Taxonomy (NCBI): domain Eukaryota; kingdom Metazoa; phylum Chordata; class Chondrichthyes; order Lamniformes; family Lamnidae; genus Carcharodon; species Carcharodon carcharias. The sequence continues at coordinate 45,421,452 of NC_054491.1, forward strand.
TCCCACTTTTGTAGTGGTCCCATACACTCTGACTCTCACTAGGGTACGTGTAACACACACACTGACCCTCACTGGGGTACGGGCTCCACACACCCTGACTCTCACTGGGGTACAGTTTCGAAACACACTGTCACTCACAATGGTGCAGTTCCACACACATTGTCTCTCGATTTTGTAGGGGCACCACACAAACTGACTCTCACTGCAATGCAGGTCACACACACTGGTGCAGTATCCACACACAATGACAATCACAGGTCACACACACACAGGTCACAAGGGTGCGGGTCCCAAACACAATGAATCTCACAAGGGTGCTGGTTCAACACACACTGAATCTCACTGGAGTACGCGTCCCACACATACTGACTTTCATGGGGGTATGGGTCCCACACACACAAACTCTCACAGAAATACTGCTCCCACACACACTGACTCTCACTGGGTTACGGGACCCACACACACTGACTGTCACTGAGGTTTTGGATCCACACACACTGACTCTCACTGAGGTTTTGGATCCACACACACTGTCTCTCACTGAGGTATAGGATCCACACACACTGACTCTCACTGGGGTGCGGATTCCAAACCCACCGTTACTTTCACTGGGATACAGGTCCCACACACCATGACTCTCACTGGGGAACGTGTCCCACACACACTGACTCTCACTGGGGTACAGGATCCACATACACAGACCCTCAGTGCAGTGCAGGTCACACAAACTGATACGCACTGGGGTGCGTGTTCCACACATAACGTTACTGTCACTGGTTTATGAGTCACACACATACTGGCTCTCACTGGGTTACGGGTCCCACACACACTGACTCACAATGAGGTAAGGGTCCCACGCACCCTGACTCTCAATAGCATATGGATCCCACACACACTGACTCTCACAGGGATACAATCCCACGCAGACTGACTCTCACAGGGGTACGATCCCACATGGACTGACTCTCACTGGGGTACAATTTCCAGACACACTGTCACTCACAATGGTGCATTTCCACACACATTGTTTCTCGATTTTGTAGGGGTCCCACACACACTGACTCTCATGTGAGTACGGGTCCCACACATACAAACTCTCACAAAAATACTGGTCCCACACAAACTGACTCAAACTGAGCTACAGGTTCCAAACACACTGTCACTCACTAGGGTACAGTTCCACGCACACTGATCTCACTTTTGTAGGGGTCCCACACACACACTGACTCTCACTGGGGTACAGGATCCACACACACTAAGTCTCACTGGGATACTGGTCCCACATACACTGACTCTCACTGGGGAATGGGATCCCACTCACTGACTCACACTAGGGCATGGGGTCCACACACAATGACTCTCACTGGGCTACAGGATCCACACACACTAACTCTCACTGGGGTACAGGATCCACTAACACTGACTATGTCTTGGGTACAACATCCACACACTCTGACTCTCACTGGGGTAGGGGTCCCATCATACACTGACTTTCACTGGCGTACCGGATCCACACACACTGACGCGCATTGGGGTACGATCCCACACACACTGACTCTCACTGGGGTGTAGGATCCACACACATCTACTCTTACTGCAGCGCAGCTCCCACACACTGACTCTCACTGGGGAGCGGTTTCCACACACACTGAGTCTCACTGGGTTACAGGACCCACACACACTGACTCTCACTGAGGCCCGGGTCCCACACACACTGACTCTCACTGAGGTATAGGATCCACACACACTGACTCTCACTGATGTATAGGATCCACACACACTGACTCTCACTGGGGTGCGGATTCCAAGCCCACCATTACTTTCACTGGGATACAGGTCCCACACACCATGACTCCCACTGGGGAACGTGTCCCACACACACTGACTCTCACTGGAGTACGGGATCCACATACAGAGACCCTCAGTGCAGTGCAGGTCACACAAACTGAAACTCACTGGGGTGTGTGTTCCACACATAACGTTACTGTCACTGGTTTATGAGTCACACACATACTGGCTCTCACTGGGTTATGGGTCCCACACACACTGACTCTCAATGGGGTAAGGGTCCCACGCACCCTGACCCTCACTAGCACATGGATCCCACACACACTGGCTCTCACAGGGATACGATCCCACACAGACTGACTCTCACAGGGGTACGATCCCACATGGACTGACTCTCACTGGGGTACAATTTCCAGACACACTGTCACTCACAATGGTGCAGTTCCACACACATTGTCTCTCGATTTTGTAGGGGTCCCACACACACACAGACTCTCACTGGGGTACAGGATCCATACACATCTACTCTCACTGCAGTGCAGTTCACACACACTGACTCTCACAAGGTTGCGGGCTCAACACACACAGTCTCTCAGTGGCATACGGGTCCCACACACAATGACTCTCAATGGGGTAACGGGTCCCACACATAGAGTCCCACTGGGGTATGAATCCCACACACACTGACTCTCACAGGGGTACAATCCCACACGGACTGACTCTCACTGGGATATGTGTCACACACACACTAAGCCTCACTGGGGTACGGGTCCCCCACACACTGACTCTCACTGGGGCACAGATACCAAACACACTGACACTCACTAGGGGACAGTTCCACACACACTGGCTCTCACTTTTGTAGGGGTCCCACAAACTCCGACTCTCACTGGGGTACAGGATTCACACACACTGATCCTCACTGCCATGCAGGTCTCTCACACTGACAATCACTGGTCTGCGTGTTCCAAACCCACCGTTACTTTCACTGGGGTACAGGTCCCACACACACTAACTCTCACTGGGGTACGGGTCACACACACACTGCCTCTCACTTAGGTACGGGTTTCACACACATTGACTCTCACGGGAGTACGGGTCAAACACACACTGACTCCCACTGGGGTACGTGTCCCCTCACACAGTGCTCTTACTGGGGTACACGTCCCACACACACTGACTCTAACTGGGGTACATGTCCCACACACACTGACTCTCACTGGGGTTCGGGTCCCACACACACTGACTCTCACTGGGGCACAGATTCCAAACACACTGACACTCACTAGGGGTCAGTTCCACACACACTGGCTCTCACTTTTGTAGGGGTCCCACAAACTCTGACTCTCACTGGGGTACAGGATCCACACACACTGATCCTCACTGCCATGCAGGTCTCTCACACTGATTATCACTGGGCTGCGTGTTCCAAACCCACCGTTACTTTCACTGGGGTACAGGTCCCACACACACTGCATCTCACTTAGGTACGGGTTTCACACACACTGAATCTCACTTAGGTATGGGTTTCACACACACTGAATCTCATGGGAGTACGGGTCAAACACACTGACTCTCACTGGGGTACGATCCCCAACACACTGACTCTCACAAGGTTGCGGGTTCCACACACACTGACTCTCACTGGCATACGGGTCCCACATTTTCTGACTCTCACTGTGGAATGAGTCCCCCACTCACTGACTCTCACTAGGGCACGGAGTCCACACACACTGACACTCACTAGAGGACAGTTCCACACACACTGGCTCACATTTTTGTAGGGGTCCCGCAAACTCTGACTCTCACTGGGGTACAGGATTCACACACACTGATCCTCACTGCCATGCAGGTCTCTCACACTGACTCTAACTGGGGTGCGTGTTCCAAACCCACCGTTACTTTCACTGGGGTACAGGTCCCACACACCATGACTCTCACTGGGGAACAGGTCCCACACACACACTGCCTCTCACTTAGGTACAGGTTTAACACACACTGCCTCTCACTTAGGTACAGGTTTAACACACACTGACTCTCACTTAGGTACGGGTTTCACACACACTGACTCTCACTTAGGTACGGGTTTCACGCACACTGACTCTCACTGGGGTACGGGTCCCACACACACTGACTCTCACTGGAGTACGGGTCCCACACACACTGACTCTCACTGGAGTACGGGTCCCACACACACTGACTCTCACTGAGGTACATGTCCCATACACAATGACTCTCACTGGGGTACGATCCCAAACACACTGACTCTCACTGGAGTACGGGTCCCACACTCACTGACTCTCACTGGAGTACGGGTCCCACACACACTGACTCTCACTGGGGTACGGGTCCCACACATGCTGATTCTCACTGGTGTAGGGGTCCCGCACACACACACATATTCACACACTGAAGCTCACTGGGGTACAGGTTCCAAACACACTGACAGTCACTAGGGTACAGTTCTAAATACACAATGACTGTCAGTAGGGTATAGGCCAAACACACACTTAATCTCACTGCTGTAAGGGTCCTATACACACTGACTCTCGTTGGGGTATGGGTCCCACACATGCTGATTCTCAGTGGGGCACAGGTCCCACACACACTGACTCTCACTAGGTTATTGATCAAACACACACTGACTCTCACTGAGGTACGGGACCCACACACACTGATTCTCACTGGGGTAGGGTTTCCACACACAATGGTGTAAAGGGATCCACACACTGACACTTGCAGTCGTACAGGTCCAACACAAACTGTCTCTCACTGTTGTTGGGGTCCCACACACACTGAATTACACTACAGTGAGGGTTCCACACACGATGACTCTTACTGAGATACGGGTCCCACCCACACTGACTCTCACTGGTGTACAGGTCCCACACACACTGACTCTTACTGGGGTACAAGTCCCACAAACACTGACTCTCACTGGGGTACAGGTCACACATGCACACTGATTCTCCCTGTGGCATAAATCCCACACACACTGGCTCTCCTTTGGCTACAGGTCACACACACAATGAGTCTCACTGGGGTATGGGTCCCAGACACAGAAGCTTTCATTGGGGTATGGGGCACACATACATGCTGACTCTCACTGGGGAGCAGGTCATGCACACACTGGCTCTCCCTGGGTTAAGGGTCACACACACACATACGCACACACACACACACACTGACTCTAACTGGGGTTGGGGTCACACACACAATGACTAATTTGTGAAAATAACTTGATGCAAATATTTAATTTCAATAATACAGAAGAGAAAGTACATTCACAAACCTGCCTCAGTCACACGTTGCACAGATCAGTGACTCCCTCCATTGGTGTACTTAATGTAACACAACAGCTTGAATTAGTGGGGATAATGTTACAAAGCAGCTTTAATTAGTGTGGAAAATTAACACACCAGCTTTAATTGGTGTAAATCATGTATTAAACCAGATTGAATTAGTGTAGATAAAGTAACGCACGAGCTTAAATAAGTATGGGTAATGTAACACACCAGCTTTCATTAATGTAGTTCATACAATGCCCCAGATTTAATTGGCATCGATAATGTATTTCACCAGCTTTAATTGGTGTATAAAATATAACACAGCAGCATTATTTGATGTGGAAAATGTAACAGAACAGTCTTAATTATTGTAGAAAATGTAACCCACAAGATTTAGTTGGTGTAGCTAATATGACACCAGTTTTAATTGGTGTAGATAATGTAACACAGCAGCTTTAAATAGTGTAGATATTGTAACACACCAGCTTTAATTGGTGTACATAATGTAACACGTCATATTTAATTGATGTAAATAGTGTAACACACCAGATTTAATTGGTGCAGATAATGTAACACAACAGCTGTAATTGGTGTAAAATAATGTAACAAGCCAGCTTTAATTGATGCAGATAATGTAACACAACAGCTATAATTGGTGTAGATAATGTAACACACCATCTTTAATTGGTCTAGATAATGTAACACAGCAGCTTTAATTGGTGTAGATAATGTAACACACCAGCTTTAATTGGTCTAGATAATGTAACACACCAGCTTTAATTGGTGTAGATAATGTAACACAACAGCATTAATTGGTGTAGTTAATGTAACACATCATCTTTAATTGATGTAGATAGTGTAACACACCAGCTTTAATTGATGTAGACAGTATAACACAGCAAATTTAATTGATGAAGTAAATCTAACACACCAGCTTTAATTGGTGCAGATAGATTAACACACCAAATTTAATTGATGTAGATAACGGAACACACCAGTTTTAACTGGTGTAGATAATGTAACACACCAGCTTAAATTGGTGCAGATAATGTAAGACACCAGCTTTAATTGGTGTAGATAATGTAACACACCAGCTTTAATTTGTGTAGGTAATGTAACACACCAGCTATGATTGTTGTAGATAATGTAACACAGCACAATAAATTGGTGTAGATAATGTAAACGACCAGATTCAGTTGGTGTATTTAATGTAACACATCACATTTAATTGCACTAGATAATATAACCCACCAGCTTTAATTGGTGGTGTTAATGTAACACACCAGCTTTAATTGGAGTAGATAATGTAACAAACCAGCTTTAATTGGTGTCGATAATGTAATACGCAGCTTTAATTGATGCTATTATTGTAACACACGAGGTTTAATTGTTTTAGATAATGTAATGCACCAGCTTTAATTGATGCTGTTATTGTAACACACCAGGTTTAATTGGTGTAGATAATGTATGAAACCAATGTAAATTGATGTAACCAGCCTTAATTGGTGCAGATATTATAACAAACCAGCATTAATTGAAGTAGATCATGTAACACAACAGTTGTAATGTGTATAGATAATGTAACACACCAGCTGTAATTGGTGCAGATAATGTAACACACCAGCTTTAATTGGTGTAGATAATGTAAGACACAGGCTTTAATTGGTCTAGATAATGTAATAAACCAGCTTTAATAGTGTAGATAATGTAACACACCAGCTTTAATTTGTGTAGGTAATGTAACACACCAGCTTCAATTAGTCTAGATAAGGTCAAACAACAACTTTAATTGATGTAGATAGTGTAAAACACCAGCTTTAATTGTTGTAGATAATATCACCCACCAGCTGTAATTGGTTGTGCTAATGTAATGCAGCAGCTTTAATTGGTGTAGATAATGTAACACAGTAGCGTTAATTGGTGTAGATAATGAAACACACCAGCTTTAATTGGTGCAGACAATGTAATGCACCAGCTGTAATTGGTGTAGATAATGTAACATATCAGCTTTAATTGGTGCAGATATTGTAACACACCAGCTTTAATTGATGTAGATAACGTTACACACCAGCTTTAATTGGTGTAGATAATGTAACAGACCACCTTTAAATAGTGTAGATAATGTAACACACCAGCTTTAATTGATGTAGATAACGTAACACACCAGCTTTAATTGGTGCAGATAATGTAGCACACCAGCTTTAATTTGTGTAGGTAATGAAACACGCCAGCCAAAATTGCTGAAGATATTGAAACACACCAGTTTCAATTGGCCTAGATAAGTTTAAACAACAACTTTAATTGATGTAGATAACGTAACACACCAGCTTTAATTGGTGTAGATAATGTAACACACCACCAGCTTTAATTGGTGTAGATAATGTAACACACCACCAGCTTTAATTGGTGCAGATAATGTAATGCGCCAGCTTTAATTGGTATAGGTAATGTAACACACCAGCTTTAATTGATGTGGATAATATAACACACCAGCTTTAATTGATGTTGTTAATGTACATACCAGCGTACATTCATGCAGCGAATGTAACACACCAGCTTTAATTGAAGTAGATATTGTTCCACACCAGCTTCAATTGATGTAGATAGAATAACACACCAAATTTAATTGATGTAGCAAATCTAACACACTACAGCTTTAATTGAAGTAGATCATGTAACACACCAGTTGTAATGTGTATAGATAATGTGACACATCTGCTTCAATTGGTGTAGATAGTATAACACACCAAATTCAATTGATGTAGAAAGTTTAACACATCAGTTTTAATTTGGTATAGATAGATTAACACAACAAATTTAATTGATGTAGATAATGTAACACACCAGCTTTAAATGGTGTAGATTATGTATCAAACCAGCTTTAATAGGGGTACCTAATGTAAAGCACCAACATTTATTGCTGTAGATAATATAACCCACCAGCTTTAATTGGTGGTGTTAATGTGAATCACCAGCTTTAATTGATGTAGATAATGTACCACAGCAGCTTTAATTAGTGTAGATAATGTAATAACACAGCTTTAATCGGTGTAGATAATGTAACACAACAGCTTTAAATGGTGCAGATAATTAACAAAATAGCATTAATTGATGCAGATAATATAACACACCACCATTAACTTCTGTAGATAATATCATGCACGAGCTTTAATTGGTGGTGCGAATGTAATGCACCAGCTTTAATTGGTCTAGGTAATGTAACACACCAGCTTTAAATGGTGCAGATAATATAACAGACCAGCTTTAATAGTGTAGATAATGTAACACACCAGCTTCAATTGATGCAGATATTGTAACACACCAGCATAAATTGGTGCAGATATTGTAACACAGCAGCTTTAATTGGGGCAGATAATGTAACAGACCAGCTTTAATTGGTGTAGATAATGTAAGACACAGGCTTTAATTGGTATAGATAATGTAACACACCAGCTTTAAATGGTGCAGATAATATAACAGACCAGCTTTAATAGTGTAGATAATGTAACACACCAGCTTCAATAGATGCAGATATTGTAACACACCAGCTTTAATTGGTGCAGATAATGTAACGCATCAGCTTTAATTGGTGCAGATAATGTAACACACCAGCTTCAATTGATGCAGATATTGTAACACACCAGATTTAATTGGTGCAGATAATGTAACACACCAGCGTAAATTGGTGCAGATAATGTAACGCACCAGCTGTAATTGGTGTAGATAATCCAAAACACCAGCTTTAATTGGTGTAGATAATGTTAGACACAGGCTTTAATTGGTGTAGATAATGTAACACACCAGCTTTAATTGGTGTAGCTAATGTAAGATACAGGCTTTAATTGGTGTAGATAATGTAACAAGCCAGCTTTAATTGGTTTACATAACGAAACGCAGACAATGTAATGCACCAGCTGTAATTGGTGTAGATAATGTAACATATCAGCTTTAATTGGTGCAGATATTGTAACACAGCAGCTTTAATTGGTGCAGATAATGTAACACACCAGCGTAAATTGGTGCAGATAATGTAACGCACCAGCTTTAATTGGTGTAGATAATATAACACATCGGCTTTAATTGTTGTAGATAATCTAAGACGCAGCCTTTAATTGGTCTAGATAATATAACACACCAGTTTTAAATGGTGTAGATAATGTAACAGACCAGCTTTAATAGTGTAGATAATGTAACACAACAGCTTTAATTGGTGCAGATACTGTAAAACACTAGCGTTAATTGGTGCAGATAATGTAACACACCAGCTTTAATTGGTGCAGATAATGTAACGCATCAGCTGTAATTGATGTAGATAATGTAACACACCAGCTTTAATTGGTGTAGATAATGTAAGACAAAGGCTTTAATTGGTCTAGATAATGTAACACACCAGCTTTAAATGGTGTAGATAATGTATCACACCAGCTTTAATTGCTGTAGATAATATCACCCACCAGCTGTAATTGGTGGTGCTAATGTAATGCAGCAGCTTTAATTGGTGTAGATAATGAATCGCACCAGCTTTATTTGATGTAGATAATGTAACACAGCAGTTTTAATTGATGTAGATAATGTAAGACACCAGCATTAAATAGTGTAGATAATGTAACACACCAGCTTTAATTGCTGAAGATAGTGAAACACACCAGCTTCAATTGGTCTAGATAAGGTCAAACAACAACTTTAATTGATCTAGATAATGTAACACACCAGATTTAAATGGTGTAGATAATGTATCACACCAGCTTTAATTGATGTAGATAATGTAAGACAAAGGCTTTAATTGGTCTAGATAATGTAACACACCAGCTTTAAATGGTGTAGATAATGTATCACACCAGCTTTAATTGCTGTAGATAATATCACCCACCAGCTGTAATTGGTGGTGCTAATGTAATGCAGCAGCTTTAATTGGTGTAGATAATGAATCGCACCAGCTTTAATTGATGTAGATAATGTAACACAGCAGTTTTAATTGATGTAGATAATGTAAGACACCAGCATTAAATAGTGTAGATAATGTAACACACCAGCTTTAATTGCTGAAGATAGTGAAACACACCAGCTTCAATTGGTCTAGATAAGGTCAAACTTTAATTGATCTAGATAATGTAACACACCAGATTTAAATGGTGTAGATAATGTATCACACCAGCTTTAATTGGTGTAGATAATGTAAGACAAAGGCTTTAATTGGTCTAGATAATGTAACACACCAGCTTTAAATGGTGTAGATAATGTAAGACACAGGCTTTAATGGTCTAGATAATGTAACACAAGAGCTTTAATTGGTTCAGATAATGTAACACACCAGCTTTAATTGGTGCAGATAATATGACACAGCAGCTTCATTTGGTCTAGATAATGTATCACAGCAGCTTTAATTGGTGTAGATAATGTAATAGCCCAGCTTTAATTGGTGTAGATAATGTAACACAACAGCTTTAAATGATGCAGATAACGTAACAAAATAGCATTAATTGATGCAGATAATAAATCACACCGCCTTTAATGGATGTAGACAGTGTAACACAGCAGCTTAAATTGGTGTACTTAATGTAAACAGCCACCTTTAATTTCTGTAGATAAAATCACCCACCAGCTTTAATTGGTGGTGCTAATGTAATGCAACAGCTTAAATTCGAGCAGATAATGTGACACACCAGCTTTAATTGGTGTAGATAATGTAACAAGGCAGCTTTAATTGGTGTAGATAATGTAACATATCAGCTTTAATTGGTGCAGATATTGTAACACACTAGCTATAATTGGTGAAGATAATGTAACACACCAGCTTTAATTGGTCTAGATAATGGAACAGACCAGCTTTAATAGTGTAGATAATGTAACACACCAGCTTTAATTGGTGCAGATAATGCAACGCACAAGCTTTAATTGGTGAAGATAATGTAACAGACCAGCTTTAATAGTGTAGATAATGTAACAAACCAGCTTTAATTGGTGCAGATAATGTAACGCACCAGCTTTAATTGGTGTAGGTAATGTAAGACACAGACTTTACTTGGTCTAGATAATGTAACACACCAGCTTTAATAGTGTAGGTAATGTAACACACCAGCTTTAATTGGTGCAGATATTGTAACACACCAGCTTTAATTGGTGCAGATAATGTAACGCACCAGCTTTAATTGGTGCAGATAATGTAATGCACCAGCTGTAATTGGTGTAGATAATGTAACACACCAGCTTTAATTGGTGTAGATAATGTAAGACACAGGCTTTAATTGATCTAGATAATGTAACGCACCAGCTTCAATTAGGTTAGATAAGGTCACACAACAACTTTAATTGATGTAGATAATGTAACACACCAGCTTTAATTGCTGTAGATAAAACACCCACCAGCTGTAATTGGTGGTGCTAATGTAAAAAGGCAGCTTTAATTGGTGTAGATAATGTAAGACACAGGCTTTAATTGGTCTCGATAATGTCACGCACCAGCTTTAATTGATGTAGATAATGTAACACAGCAGTTTTAATTGGTGTAGTTAATGTAACACACGTGCTTTAATTGGTGTAGCTAATGTAAGATACAGGCTTTAATTGGTGTAGATAATGTAACAAGCCAGCTTTAATTGGTGTACATAATGAAACGCAGACAATGTAATGCACCAGCTGTAATTGGTGTAGATAATGTAACATATCAGCTTTAATTGGTGCAGATATTGTAACACAGCAGCTTTAATTGGTGCAGATAATGTAACACACCAGCGTAAATTGGTGCAGATAATGTAACGCACCAGCTTTAATTGGTGTAGATAATATAACAGATCGGCTTTAATTGTTGTAGATAATCTAAGACACAGCCTTTAATTGGTCTAGATAATATAACACACCAGTTTTAAATGGTGTAGATAATGTAACAGACCAGCTTTAATAGTGTAGATAATGTAACACAACAGCTTTAATTGGTGCAGATATTGTAAAACACTAGCGTTAATTGGTGCAGATAATGTAACACACCAGCTTTAATTGGTGCAGATAATGTAACGCATCAGCTGTAATTGATGTAGATAATGTAACACACCAGCTTTAATTGGTGTAGATAATGTATCACACCAGCTTTAATTGCCGTAGATAATATCACCCACCAGCTGTAATTGGTGGTGCTAATGTAATGCAGCAGCTTTAATTGGTGTAGATAATGAATCGCACCAGCTTTAATTGATGTAGATAATGTAACACAGCAGTTTTAATTGATGTAGATAATGTAAGACACCAGCATTAAATAGTGTAGATAATGTAACACACCAGCTTTAATTGCTGAAGATAGTGAAACACACCAGCTTCAATTGGTCTAGATAAGGTCAAACAACAACTTTAATTGATCTAGATAATGTAACACACCAGATTTAAATGGTGTAGATAATGTATCACACCAGCTTTAAATGGTGCTGATAATGTAACACACCAGCTTTAATTGATGTAGATAATGTAAGACACAGGCTTTAATTGGTCTAGATAATGTAACACAAGAGCTTTAATTGGTTCAGATAATGTAACACACCAGCTTTAATTGGTGCAGATAATATGACACAGCAGCTTCATTTGGTCTAGATAATGTATCACAGCAGCTTTAATTGGTGTAGATAATGTAATAGCCCAGCTTTAATTGGTGTAGATAATGTAACACAAGAGCTTTAATTGGTTCAGATAATGTAACACACCAGCTTTAATTGGTGCAGATAATATGACACAGCAGCTTCATTTGGTCTAGATAATGTATCACAGCAGCTTTAATTGGTGTAGATAATGTAATAGCCCAGCTTTAATTGGTGTAGATAATGTAACACAACAGCTTTAAATGGTGCAGATAACGTAACAAAATAGCATTAATTGATGCAGATAATAAATCACACCGCCTTTAATGGATGTAGACAGTGTAACACGGCAGCTTAAATTGGTGTATTTAATGTAAACAGCCACCTTTAATTTCTGTAGATAAAATCACCCACCAGCTTTAATTGGTGGTGCTAATGTAATGCAACAGCTTAAATTCGAGCAGATAATGTGACACACCAGCTTTAATTGGTGTAGATAATGTAACAAGGCAGCTTTAATTGGTGTAGATAATGTAACATATCAGCTTTAATTGGTGCAGATATTGTAACACACTAGCTATAATTGGTGAAGATAATGTAACACACCAGCTTTAATTGATGCGGATAATGTAACAGACCAGCTTTAATTGGTCTAGATAATGGAACAGACCAGCTTTAATAGTGTAGATAATGTAACACACCAGCTTTAATTGGTGCAGATAATGCAACGCACAAGCTTTAATTGGTGAAGATAATGTAACAGACCAGCTTTAATAGTGTAGATAATGTAACAAACCAGCTTTAATTGGTGCAGATAATGTAACGCACAAGATTTAATTGGTGTAGGTAATGTAAGACACAGACTTTACTTGGTCTAGATAATGTAACACACCAGCTTTAATAGTGTAGGTAATGTAACACACCAGCTTTAATTGGTGCAGATATTGTAACACACCAGCTTTAATTGGTGCAGATAATGTAACGCACCAGCTTTAATTGGTGTAGGTAATGTAAGACACAGACTTTACTTGGTCTAGATAATGTAACACACCAGCTTTAATAGTGTAGGTAATGTAACACACCAGCTTTAATTGGTGCAGATATTGTAACACACCAGCTTTAAATGGTGCAGATAATGTAACGCACCAGCTTTAATTGGTGCAGATAATGTAATGCACCAGCTGTAATTGGTGTAGATAATGTAACACACCAGCTTTAATTGGTGTAGATAATGTAAGACACAGGCTTTAATTGATCTAGATAATGTAACGCACCAGCTTCAATTAGTCTAGATAAGGTCACACAACAACTTTAATTGATGTAGATAATGTAACACACCAGCTTTAATTGCTGTAGATAAAACACCCACCAGCTGTAATTGGTGGTGCTAATGTAAAAAGGCAGCTTTAATTGGTGTAGATAATGTAAGACACAGGCTTTAATTGGTCTCGATAATGTCACGCACCAGCTTTAATTGATGTAGATAATGTAACACAGCAGTTTTAATTGGTGTAGTTAATGTAACACACGAGCTTTAATTGGTGTAGATAATGTAAGACACCAGCTTCAAATAGTGTAGATAATGTAACACACCAGCTCTAATTTCTGTAGATAATGTAACACACCAGCTTTAAATGGTGCACAAAATGTAACACACCAGCTTTAATTGATGTAGATAATGTAACAAATCAGCTTTAAAAGGTACAGATAATATAACACACCAGCTTTAATTGATGTAGATAACGTTACACACCAGCTTTAATTGGTGTAGATAATGTAACAGACCACCTTTAAATAGTGTAGATAATGTAACACACCAGCTTTATTGATGTAGATAACGTAACACACCAGCTTTAATTGGTGCAGATAATGTAGCACACCAGCTTTAATTTGTGTAGATAATGAAACACGCCAGCCAAAATTGCTGAAGATATTGAAACACACCAGTTTCAATTGGCCTAGATAAGTTTAAACAACAACTTTAATTGATGTAGATAACGTAACACACCAGCTTTAATTGGTGTAGATAATGTAACACACCACCAGCTTTAATTGGTGCAGATAATGTAATGTGCCAGCTTTAATTGGTGTAGGTAATGTAACACACCAGCTTTAATTGATGTGGATAATATAACACACCAGCTGTAATTGATGTTGTTAATGTACATACCAGCGTACATTCATGCAGCGAATGTAACACACCAGCTTTAATTGAAGTAGATATTGTTCCACACCAGCTTCAATTGATGTAGATAGAATAACACACCAAATTTAATTGATGTAGCAAATCTAACACACTACAGCTTTAATTGAAGTAGATCATGTAACACACCAGTTGTAATGTGTATAGATAATGTGACACACCTGCTTCAATTGGTATAGATAGTATAACACACCAAATTCAATTGATGTAGAAAGTTTAACACATCAGTTTTAATTTGGTATAGATAAACACAACAAATTTAATTGATGTAGATAATGTAACACACCAGCTTTAAATGGTGTAGATTATGTATCACACCAGCTTTAATAGGTGTACCTAATGTAAAGCACCAACATTTATTGCTGTAGATAATATAAACCACCAGCTTTAATTGGTGGTGTTAATGTGAATCACCAGCTTTAATTGATGTAGATAATGTACCACAGCAGCTTTAATTAGTGTAGATAATGTAATAACACAGCTTTAATCAGTGTAGATAATGTAACACAACAGCTTTAAATGGTGCAGATAATTAACAAAATAGCATTAATTGATGCAGATAATATAACACACCACCATTAACTTCTGTAGATAATATCATGCACGAGCTTTAATTGGTGGTGCGAATGTAATGCACCAGCTTTAATTGGTCTAGGTAATGTAACACACCAGCTTTAAATGGTGCAGATAATATAACAGACCAGCTTTAATAGTGTAGATAATGTAACACACCAGCTTCAATTGATGCAGATATTGTAACATACCAGCGTAAATTGGTGCAGATAATGTAACGCCCCAGCTGTAATTGGTGTAGATAATCCAACACACCAGCTTTAATTGGTGTAGATAATGTTAGACACAGGCTTTAATTGGTGTAGATAATGTAACACAGCAGCTTTAATTGGTGTAGCTAATGTAAGATACAGGCTTTAATTGGTCTAGGTAATGTAACAAACCAGCTTTAATTGGTGCACATAATGAAACACACCAGCTTTAATTGGTGCAGACAATGTAATGCACCAGCTGTAATTGGTGTAGATAATGTAACATATCAGCTTTAATTGGTGCAGATATTGTAACACAGCAGCTTTAATTGGGGCAGATAATGTAACAGACCGGCTTTAATTGGTTTAGATAATGTAAGACACAGGCTTTAATTGGTGTAGATAATGTAACACACCAGCTTTAAATGGTGCAGATAATATAACAGACCAGCTTTAATAGTGTAGATAATGTAACACACCAGCTTCAATTGATGCCGATATTGTAACACACCAGCTTTAATTGGTGCAGATAATGTAACGCATCAGCTTTAATTGGTGCAGATAATGTAACACACCAGCTTCAATTGATGCAGATATTGTAACACACCAGCTTTAATTGGTGCAGATAATGTAACACATCAGCGTAAATTGGTGCAGATAATGTAACGCACCAGCTGTAATTGGTGTAGATAATCCAAAACACCAGCTTTAATTGGTGTAGATAATGTTAGACACAGGCTTTAATTGGTGTAGATAATGTAACACACCAGCTTTAATTGGTGTAGCTAATGTAAGATACAGGCTTTAATTGGTGTAGATAATGTAGCAAGCCAGCTTTAATTGGTGTACATAATGAAACGCAGGCAATGTAATGCACCAGCTGTAATTGGTGCAGATAATGTAACATATCAGCTTTAATTGGTGCAGATATTGTAACACAGCAGCTTTAATTGGTGCAGATAATGTAACACACCAGCGTAAATTGGTGCAGATAATGTAACGCACCAGCTTTAATTGGTGTAGATAATATAACACATCGGCTTTAATTGTTGTAGATAATCTAAGACACAGCCTTTAATTGGTCTAGATAATATAACACACCAGTTTTAAATGGTCTAGATAATGTAACAGACCAGCTTTAATAGTGTAGATAATGTAACACAACAGCTTTAATTGGTGCAGATATTGTAAAACACTAGCTTTAATTGGTGCAGATAATTTAACACACCAGCTTTAATTGGTGCAGATAATGTAACACACCAGCTTTAATTGGTGCAGATAATGTAACGCATCAGCTGTAATTGGTGTAGATAATGTAACACACCAGCTTTAATTGGTGTAGATAATGTAAGACAAAGGCTTTAATTGGTCTAGATAATGTAACACACCAGCTTTAAGTGGTGTAAATAATGTATCACACCAGCTTTAATTGCTGTAGATAATATCACCCACCAGCTGTAATTGGTGGTGCTAATGTAATGCAGCAGCTTTAATTGGTGTAGATAATGAATCGCACCAGCTTTAATTGATATAGATAATGTAACACAGCAGTTTTAATTGATGTAGATAATGTAAGACACCAGCATTAAATAGTGCAGATAATGTAACACACCAGCTTTAATTGGTGCAGATAATGTAACGCATCAGCTGTAATTGGCGTAGATAATGTAACACACCAGCTTTAATTGGTGTAGATAATGTAAGACAAAGGCTTTAATTGGTGCAGATAATGTAACACACCAGCTTTAATTGGTGTAGATAATGTAAGACACAGGCTTTAATTGGTCTAGATAATGTAACACAGGAGCTTTAATTGGTTCAGATAATGTAACACACCAGCTTTAATTGGTGCAGATAATATGACACAGCAGCTTCATTTGGTCTAGATAATGTGTCACAGCAGCTTTAATTGGTGTAGATAATGTAATAGACCAGCTTTAATTGGTGTAGATAATGTAACACAACAGCTTTAAATGGTGCAGATAACGTAACAAAATAGCATTAATTGATGCAGATAATAAAACACACCGCCTTTAATGGATGTAGACAGTGTAACACAGCAGCTTAAATTGGTGTACTTAATGTAAACAGCCACCTTTAATTTCTGTAGATAAAATCACCCACCAGCTTTAATTGGTGGTGATAATGTAATGCAACAGCTTAAGTTCGAGCAGATAATGTGACACACCAGCTTTAATTGGTGTAGATAATGTAACAAGGCAGCTTTAATTGGTGCAGATATTGTAACACACTAGCTATAATTGGTGAAGATAATGTAACAACACCAGCTTTAACTGATGCGGATAATGTAACACACCAGCTTTAATTGGTCTAGATAATGGAACAGACCAGCTTTAATAGTGTAGATAATGTAACACACCAGCTTTAATTGGTGCAGATAATGCAACGCACAAGATTTAATTGGTCTAGATAATGTAACAGACCAGCTTTAATAGTGTAGATAATGTAACAAACCAGCTTTAATTGGTGCAGATAATGTAACGCACCAGCTTTAATTGGTGTAGGTAATGTAAGACACAGACTTTACTTGGTCTAGATAATGTAACACACCAGCTTTAATAGTGTAGGTAATGTAACACACCAGCTTTAATTGGTGCAGATATTGTAACACACCAGCTTTAATTGGTGCAGATAATGTAACGCACCAGCTTTAATTGGTGCAGATAATGTAATGCACCAGCTGTAATTGGTGTAGATAATGTAACACACCAGCTTTAATTGGTGTAGATAATGTAAGACACAGGCTTTAATTGATCTAGATAATGTAACGCACCAGCTTCAATTAGTCTAGATAAGGTCACACAACAACTTTAATTGATGTAGATAATGTAACACACCAGCTTTAATTGCTGTAGATAAAACACCCACCAGCTGTAATTGGTGGTGCTAATGTAAAAAGGCAGCTTTAATTGGTGTAGATAATGTAAGACACAGGCTTTAATTGGTCTCGATAATGTCACGCACCAGCTTTAATTGATGTAGATAATGTAACACAGCAGTTTTAATTGGTGTAATTAATGTAACACACGAGCTTTAATTGGTGTAGATAATGTAAGACACCAGCTTCAAATAGTGTAGATAATGTAACACACCAGCTCTAATTTCTGTAGATAATGTAACACACCAGCTTTAAATGGTGCACAAAATGTAACACACCAGCTTTAATTGATGTAGATAACGTAACACACCAGCTTTAATTGGTGCAGATAATGTAACAGAACAACTTTAATTTGTGTCGATAATAAAACACGCCAGCCAAAATTGCTGAAGATATTGAAACACACCAGTTTCAGTTGGTCTAGATAAGGTTAAACAACAAATTAAATTGATGTAGATAATGTAACATACCAGCTTTAATTGATGTAGATAATGAAACATACCAGCTTTAAATGGTGTAGATAATGTAACAGACCAGCTTGAAATAGTGTAGATAATGTAACACACCACCTTTCATTTGTGTAGATAATGTAACACACCACCAGCTTTAATTGGTGCAGATAATGTAATGCGCCAGCTTTAATTGGTGTAGGTAATGTAACAAACCAGCTTTAATTGGAGTAGATAATGTAACAAACCTGCTTTAATTGGTGGTGTTAATGTAATGCAGCAGCTTTAATTGATGTAAATAATATAACATACCAGCTTTAATTGATGTTGTTAATGTACATACCAGCGTTCATTCGTGCAGAGAATGTAACACACCAGCTTTAATTGAAGTAGATATTGTTCCACACCAGCTTCCATTGATGTAGATAATGTAACACACCAGCTTTAATTGGTGTAGATAATGTAACAGACCAGCTTTAATTGAAGTAGATATTGTTCCACACCAGCTTCCATTGAAATAGATAATGTAACACACCAGCTTTAATTGGTGTAGATAATGTAACACACCAGCTTTAATTGGTGCAGATAATATGACACAGCTGCTTCGTTTGGTCTAGATAATGTAATGCACCAGCTTTAATTGGTCTAGATAAGGTCAAACAACAACCTTAATTGATGTAGATAATGTAACACACCAGCTTTAAATGGTGCAGAAAATGTAACACAAGAGCTTTAATTGATGTAGATAACTTAACACACCAGCTTTAATTGGTGCAGATAATATGACACAGCTGCTTCATTTGGTCCAGATAATGTATCACAGCAGCTTTAATTGGTGTAGATAATATAATAGCCCAGCTTTAATTGGTGTAGATAATGTAACACAACAGCTTTAAATAGATGTAGACAGTGTAACACAACAACTTAAATTGGTGCACTTAATGTAAACAGACACCTTTAATTTCTGTAGATAATATCACCCACCAGCTTTAATTGGTGGTGCTAATGTAATGCACCAGCTTTAATTGGTGTAGATAATGTAACATATCAGCTTTAATTGGTGCAGATAATGTAACGCACCAGCTTTAATTGGTGTAGGTAATGTAAGACACAGACTTTACTTGGTCTAGATAATGTAACACACCAGCTTTAATAGTGTAGGTAATGTAACACACCAGCTTTAATTGGTGCAGATATTGTAACACACCAGCTTTAATTGGTGCAGATAATGTAACGCACCAGCTTTAATTGGTGCAGATAATGTAATGCACCAGCTGTAATTGGTGTAGATAATGTAACACACCAGCTTTAATTGGTGTAGATAATGTAAGACACAGGCTTTAATTGATCTAGATAATGTAACGCACCAGCTTCAATTAGGTTAGATAAGGTCACACAACAACTTTAATTGATGTAGATAATGTAACACACCAGCTTTAATTGCTGTAGATAAAACACCCACCAGCTGTAATTGGTGGTGCTAATGTAAAAAGGCAGCTTTAATTGGTGTAGATAATGTAAGACACAGGCTTTAATTGGTCTCGATAATGTCACGCACCAGCTTTAATTGATGTAGATAATGTAACACAGCAGTTTTAATTGGTGTAGTTAATGTAACACACGTGCTTTAATTGGTGTAGCTAATGTAAGATACAGGCTTTAATTGGTGTAGATAATGTAACAAGCCAGCTTTAATTGGTGTACATAATGAAACGCAGACAATGTAATGCACCAGCTGTAATTGGTGTAGATAATGTAACATATCAGCTTTAATTGGTGCAGATATTGTAACACAGCAGCTTTAATTGGTGCAGATAATGTAACACACCAGCGTAAATTGGTGCAGATAATGTAACGCACCAGCTTTAATTGGTGTAGATAATATAACACATCGGCTTTAATTGTTGTAGATAATCTAAGACACAGCCTTTAATTGGTCTAGATAATATAACACACCAGTTTTAAATGGTGTAGATAATGTAACAGACCAGCTTTAATAGTGTAGATAATGTAACACAACAGCTTTAATTGGTGCAGATATTGTAAAACACTAGCGTTAATTGGTGCAGATAATGTAACACACCAGCTTTAATTGGTGCAGATAATGTAACGCATCAGCTGTAATTGATGTAGATAATGTAACACACCAGCTTTAATTGGTGTAGATAATGTATCACACCAGCTTTAATTGCCGTAGATAATATCACCCACCAGCTGTAATTGGTGGTGCTAATGTAATGCAGCAGCTTTAATTGGTGTAGATAATGAATCGCACCAGCTTTAATTGATGTAGATAATGTAACACAGCAGTTTTAATTGATGTAGATAATGTAAGACACCAGCATTAAATAGTGTAGATAATGTAACACACCAGCTTTAATTGCTGAAGATAGTGAAACACACCAGCTTCAATTGGTCTAGATAAGGTCAAACAACAACTTTAATTGATCTAGATAATGTAACACACCAGATTTAAATGGTGTAGATAATGTATCACACCAGCTTTAAATGGTGCTGATAATGTAACACACCAGCTTTAATTGATGTAGATAATGTAAGACACAGGCTTTAATTGGTCTAGATAATGTAACACAAGAGCTTTAATTGGTTCAGATAATGTAACACACCAGCTTTAATTGGTGCAGATAATATGACACAGCAGCTTCATTTGGTCTAGATAATGTATCACAGCAGCTTTAATTGGTGTAGATAATGTAATAGCCCAGCTTTAATTGGTGTAGATAATGTAACACAAGAGCTTTAATTGGTTCAGATAATGTAACACACCAGCTTTAATTGGTGCAGATAATATGACACAGCAGCTTCATTTGGTCTAGATAATGTATCACAGCAGCTTTAATTGGTGTAGATAATGTAATAGCCCAGCTTTAATTGGTGTAGATAATGTAACACAACAGCTTTAAATGGTGCAGATAACGTAACAAAATAGCATTAATTGATGCAGATAATAAATCACACCGCCTTTAATGGATGTAGACAGTGTAACACGGCAGCTTAAATTGGTGTATTTAATGTAAACAGCCACCTTTAATTTCTGTAGATAAAATCACCCACCAGCTTTAATTGGTGGTGCTAATGTAATGCAACAGCTTAAATTCGAGCAGATAATGTGACACACCAGCTTTAATTGGTGTAGATAATGTAACAAGGCAGCTTTAATTGGTGTAGATAATGTAACATATCAGCTTTAATTGGTGCAGATATTGTAACACACTAGCTATAATTGGTGAAGATAATGTAACACACCAGCTTTAATTGATGCGGATAATGTAACAGACCAGCTTTAATTGGTCTAGATAATGGAACAGACCAGCTTTAATAGTGTAGATAATGTAACACACCAGCTTTAATTGGTGCAGATAATGCAACGCACAAGCTTTAATTGGTGAAGATAATGTAACAGACCAGCTTTAATAGTGTAGATAATGTAACAAACCAGCTTTAATTGGTGCAGATAATGTAACGCACAAGATTTAATTGGTGTAGGTAATGTAAGACACAGACTTTACTTGGTCTAGATAATGTAACACACCAGCTTTAATAGTGTAGGTAATGTAACACACCAGCTTTAATTGGTGCAGATATTGTAACACACCAGCTTTAATTGGTGCAGATAATGTAACGCACCAGCTTTAATTGGTGTAGGTAATGTAAGACACAGACTTTACTTGGTCTAGATAATGTAACACACCAGCTTTAATAGTGTAGGTAATGTAACACACCAGCTTTAATTGGTGCAGATATTGTAACACACCAGCTTTAAATGGTGCAGATAATGTAACGCACCAGCTTTAATTGGTGCAGATAATGTAATGCACCAGCTGTAATTGGTGTAGATAATGTAACACACCAGCTTTAATTGGTGTAGATAATGTAAGACACAGGCTTTAATTGATCTAGATAATGTAACGCACCAGCTTCAATTAGTCTAGATAAGGTCACACAACAACTTTAATTGATGTAGATAATGTAACACACCAGCTTTAATTGCTGTAGATAAAACACCCACCAGCTGTAATTGGTGGTGCTAATGTAAAAAGGCAGCTTTAATTGGTGTAGATAATGTAAGACACAGGCTTTAATTGGTCTCGATAATGTCACGCACCAGCTTTAATTGATGTAGATAATGTAACACAGCAGTTTTAATTGGTGTAGTTAATGTAACACACGAGCTTTAATTGGTGTAGATAATGTAAGACACCAGCTTCAAATAGTGTAGATAATGTAACACACCAGCTCTAATTTCTGTAGATAATGTAACACACCAGCTTTAAATGGTGCACAAAATGTAACACACCAGCTTTAATTGATGTAGATAATGTAACAAATCAGCTTTAAAAGGTACAGATAATATAACACACCAGCTTTAATTGATGTAGATAACGTTACACACCAGCTTTAATTGGTGTAGATAATGTAACAGACCACCTTTAAATAGTGTAGATAATGTAACACACCAGCTTTATTGATGTAGATAACGTAACACACCAGCTTTAATTGGTGCAGATAATGTAGCACACCAGCTTTAATTTGTGTAGATAATGAAACACGCCAGCCAAAATTGCTGAAGATATTGAAACACACCAGTTTCAATTGGCCTAGATAAGTTTAAACAACAACTTTAATTGATGTAGATAACGTAACACACCAGCTTTAATTGGTGTAGATAATGTAACACACCACCAGCTTTAATTGGTGCAGATAATGTAATGTGCCAGCTTTAATTGGTGTAGGTAATGTAACACACCAGCTTTAATTGATGTGGATAATATAACACACCAGCTGTAATTGATGTTGTTAATGTACATACCAGCGTACATTCATGCAGCGAATGTAACACACCAGCTTTAATTGAAGTAGATATTGTTCCACACCAGCTTCAATTGATGTAGATAGAATAACACACCAAATTTAATTGATGTAGCAAATCTAACACACTACAGCTTTAATTGAAGTAGATCATGTAACACACCAGTTGTAATGTGTATAGATAATGTGACACACCTGCTTCAATTGGTATAGATAGTATAACACACCAAATTCAATTGATGTAGAAAGTTTAACACATCAGTTTTAATTTGGTATAGATAAACACAACAAATTTAATTGATGTAGATAATGTAACACACCAGCTTTAAATGGTGTAGATTATGTATCACACCAGCTTTAATAGGTGTACCTAATGTAAAGCACCAACATTTATTGCTGTAGATAATATAAACCACCAGCTTTAATTGGTGGTGTTAATGTGAATCACCAGCTTTAATTGATGTAGATAATGTACCACAGCAGCTTTAATTAGTGTAGATAATGTAATAACACAGCTTTAATCAGTGTAGATAATGTAACACAACAGCTTTAAATGGTGCAGATAATTAACAAAATAGCATTAATTGATGCAGATAATATAACACACCACCATTAACTTCTGTAGATAATATCATGCACGAGCTTTAATTGGTGGTGCGAATGTAATGCACCAGCTTTAATTGGTCTAGGTAATGTAACACACCAGCTTTAAATGGTGCAGATAATATAACAGACCAGCTTTAATAGTGTAGATAATGTAACACACCAGCTTCAATTGATGCAGATATTGTAACATACCAGCGTAAATTGGTGCAGATAATGTAACGCCCCAGCTGTAATTGGTGTAGATAATCCAACACACCAGCTTTAATTGGTGTAGATAATGTTAGACACAGGCTTTAATTGGTGTAGATAATGTAACACAGCAGCTTTAATTGGTGTAGCTAATGTAAGATACAGGCTTTAATTGGTCTAGGTAATGTAACAAACCAGCTTTAATTGGTGCACATAATGAAACACACCAGCTTTAATTGGTGCAGACAATGTAATGCACCAGCTGTAATTGGTGTAGATAATGTAACATATCAGCTTTAATTGGTGCAGATATTGTAACACAGCAGCTTTAATTGGGGCAGATAATGTAACAGACCGGCTTTAATTGGTTTAGATAATGTAAGACACAGGCTTTAATTGGTGTAGATAATGTAACACACCAGCTTTAAATGGTGCAGATAATATAACAGACCAGCTTTAATAGTGTAGATAATGTAACACACCAGCTTCAATTGATGCCGATATTGTAACACACCAGCTTTAATTGGTGCAGATAATGTAACGCATCAGCTTTAATTGGTGCAGATAATGTAACACACCAGCTTCAATTGATGCAGATATTGTAACACACCAGCTTTAATTGGTGCAGATAATGTAACACATCAGCGTAAATTGGTGCAGATAATGTAACGCACCAGCTGTAATTGGTGTAGATAATCCAAAACACCAGCTTTAATTGGTGTAGATAATGTTAGACACAGGCTTTAATTGGTGTAGATAATGTAACACACCAGCTTTAATTGGTGTAGCTAATGTAAGATACAGGCTTTAATTGGTGTAGATAATGTAGCAAGCCAGCTTTAATTGGTGTACATAATGAAACGCAGGCAATGTAATGCACCAGCTGTAATTGGTGCAGATAATGTAACATATCAGCTTTAATTGGTGCAGATATTGTAACACAGCAGCTTTAATTGGTGCAGATAATGTAACACACCAGCGTAAATTGGTGCAGATAATGTAACGCACCAGCTTTAATTGGTGTAGATAATATAACACATCGGCTTTAATTGTTGTAGATAATCTAAGACACAGCCTTTAATTGGTCTAGATAATATAACACACCAGTTTTAAATGGTCTAGATAATGTAACAGACCAGCTTTAATAGTGTAGATAATGTAACACAACAGCTTTAATTGGTGCAGATATTGTAAAACACTAGCTTTAATTGGTGCAGATAATTTAACACACCAGCTTTAATTGGTGCAGATAATGTAACACACCAGCTTTAATTGGTGCAGATAATGTAACGCATCAGCTGTAATTGGTGTAGATAATGTAACACACCAGCTTTAATTGGTGTAGATAATGTAAGACAAAGGCTTTAATTGGTCTAGATAATGTAACACACCAGCTTTAAGTGGTGTAAATAATGTATCACACCAGCTTTAATTGCTGTAGATAATATCACCCACCAGCTGTAATTGGTGGTGCTAATGTAATGCAGCAGCTTTAATTGGTGTAGATAATGAATCGCACCAGCTTTAATTGATATAGATAATGTAACACAGCAGTTTTAATTGATGTAGATAATGTAAGACACCAGCATTAAATAGTGCAGATAATGTAACACACCAGCTTTAATTGGTGCAGATAATGTAACGCATCAGCTGTAATTGGCGTAGATAATGTAACACACCAGCTTTAATTGGTGTAGATAATGTAAGACAAAGGCTTTAATTGGTGCAGATAATGTAACACACCAGCTTTAATTGGTGTAGATAATGTAAGACACAGGCTTTAATTGGTCTAGATAATGTAACACAGGAGCTTTAATTGGTTCAGATAATGTAACACACCAGCTTTAATTGGTGCAGATAATATGACACAGCAGCTTCATTTGGTCTAGATAATGTGTCACAGCAGCTTTAATTGGTGTAGATAATGTAATAGACCAGCTTTAATTGGTGTAGATAATGTAACACAACAGCTTTAAATGGTGCAGATAACGTAACAAAATAGCATTAATTGATGCAGATAATAAAACACACCGCCTTTAATGGATGTAGACAGTGTAACACAGCAGCTTAAATTGGTGTACTTAATGTAAACAGCCACCTTTAATTTCTGTAGATAAAATCACCCACCAGCTTTAATTGGTGGTGATAATGTAATGCAACAGCTTAAGTTCGAGCAGATAATGTGACACACCAGCTTTAATTGGTGTAGATAATGTAACAAGGCAGCTTTAATTGGTGCAGATATTGTAACACACTAGCTATAATTGGTGAAGATAATGTAACAACACCAGCTTTAACTGATGCGGATAATGTAACACACCAGCTTTAATTGGTCTAGATAATGGAACAGACCAGCTTTAATAGTGTAGATAATGTAACACACCAGCTTTAATTGGTGCAGATAATGCAACGCACAAGATTTAATTGGTCTAGATAATGTAACAGACCAGCTTTAATAGTGTAGATAATGTAACAAACCAGCTTTAATTGGTGCAGATAATGTAACGCACCAGCTTTAATTGGTGTAGGTAATGTAAGACACAGACTTTACTTGGTCTAGATAATGTAACACACCAGCTTTAATAGTGTAGGTAATGTAACACACCAGCTTTAATTGGTGCAGATATTGTAACACACCAGCTTTAATTGGTGCAGATAATGTAACGCACCAGCTTTAATTGGTGCAGATAATGTAATGCACCAGCTGTAATTGGTGTAGATAATGTAACACACCAGCTTTAATTGGTGTAGATAATGTAAGACACAGGCTTTAATTGATCTAGATAATGTAACGCACCAGCTTCAATTAGTCTAGATAAGGTCACACAACAACTTTAATTGATGTAGATAATGTAACACACCAGCTTTAATTGCTGTAGATAAAACACCCACCAGCTGTAATTGGTGGTGCTAATGTAAAAAGGCAGCTTTAATTGGTGTAGATAATGTAAGACACAGGCTTTAATTGGTCTCGATAATGTCACGCACCAGCTTTAATTGATGTAGATAATGTAACACAGCAGTTTTAATTGGTGTAATTAATGTAACACACGAGCTTTAATTGGTGTAGATAATGTAAGACACCAGCTTCAAATAGTGTAGATAATGTAACACACCAGCTCTAATTTCTGTAGATAATGTAACACACCAGCTTTAAATGGTGCACAAAATGTAACACACCAGCTTTAATTGATGTAGATAACGTAACACACCAGCTTTAATTGGTGCAGATAATGTAACAGAACAACTTTAATTTGTGTCGATAATAAAACACGCCAGCCAAAATTGCTGAAGATATTGAAACACACCAGTTTCAGTTGGTCTAGATAAGGTTAAACAACAAATTAAATTGATGTAGATAATGTAACATACCAGCTTTAATTGATGTAGATAATGAAACATACCAGCTTTAAATGGTGTAGATAATGTAACAGACCAGCTTGAAATAGTGTAGATAATGTAACACACCACCTTTCATTTGTGTAGATAATGTAACACACCACCAGCTTTAATTGGTGCAGATAATGTAATGCGCCAGCTTTAATTGGTGTAGGTAATGTAACAAACCAGCTTTAATTGGAGTAGATAATGTAACAAACCTGCTTTAATTGGTGGTGTTAATGTAATGCAGCAGCTTTAATTGATGTAAATAATATAACATACCAGCTTTAATTGATGTTGTTAATGTACATACCAGCGTTCATTCGTGCAGAGAATGTAACACACCAGCTTTAATTGAAGTAGATATTGTTCCACACCAGCTTCCATTGATGTAGATAATGTAACACACCAGCTTTAATTGGTGTAGATAATGTAACAGACCAGCTTTAATTGAAGTAGATATTGTTCCACACCAGCTTCCATTGAAATAGATAATGTAACACACCAGCTTTAATTGGTGTAGATAATGTAACACACCAGCTTTAATTGGTGCAGATAATATGACACAGCTGCTTCGTTTGGTCTAGATAATGTAATGCACCAGCTTTAATTGGTCTAGATAAGGTCAAACAACAACCTTAATTGATGTAGATAATGTAACACACCAGCTTTAAATGGTGCAGAAAATGTAACACAAGAGCTTTAATTGATGTAGATAACTTAACACACCAGCTTTAATTGGTGCAGATAATATGACACAGCTGCTTCATTTGGTCCAGATAATGTATCACAGCAGCTTTAATTGGTGTAGATAATATAATAGCCCAGCTTTAATTGGTGTAGATAATGTAACACAACAGCTTTAAATAGATGTAGACAGTGTAACACAACAACTTAAATTGGTGCACTTAATGTAAACAGACACCTTTAATTTCTGTAGATAATATCACCCACCAGCTTTAATTGGTGGTGCTAATGTAATGCACCAGCTTTAATTGGTGTAGATAATGTAACATATCAGCTTTAATTGGTGCAGATATTGTAACACACTAGCTATAATTGGTGCAGATAATGTAACGCACCAGCTTTAATTGGTCTAGATAATGGAACAGACCAGCTTTAATAGTGCAGATAATGTAACGCTCCAGCTTTAATTGGTGCAGATAATGTAACACACCAGCTTTAATTGGTGTAGATAATGTAAGACACAGGCTTTAATTGGTCTAGATAATGTAACACACCAGCTTTAAATGGTGTCGATAATGTAACAAACCAGCTTTAATAGTGTAGATAATTTAACGCACCAGCTTCAATTAGTCTAGATAAGTTCAAACAACAACTTTAATTGATATAGATAATGTAACACACCAGCTTTAATTGCTGTAGATAATATGACCCACCAGCTGTAATTGGTGGTGCTAGTGTAAAAAGGCAGCTTTAATCGGTGTAGATAATGTAAGACACAGGCTTTAATTGGTCTAGATAATGTCACGCACCAGCTTTAATTCATGTAGATAATGTAACACAGCAGTTTTAATCGGTGTAGTTAATGTAACACACGAGCTTTAATTGGTCTAGGTAAGGTCAAACAACAACTTTAATTGATGTAGATAATGTAACACACCAGCTTTAAATGGTGCAGAAAATGTAACACAAGAGCTTTAATTGATGTAGATAACGTAACACACCAGCTTTCATTGGTGCAGATAATGTAACAGAACAGCTTTAATTTGTGTAGGTAATAAAACACGCCAGCCAAGATTGCTGAAGATATTGAAACACACCAGTTTCAGTTGGTCTAGATAAGGTTAAACAACAACTTTAATTGATGTAGATAATGTAACACACCAGCTTTAATTGATGTTGTTAAAATAATACCAGCGTTCATTCATGCAGAGAATGTAGCACATCAGCTTTAATTGAAGCAGATATTGTTCCACACCAGCTTCAAGTCATGTAGATCATGCAAAACACCAGCTTTAATTGGTGTAGATAATGTAAAACACCAGCTTAAATTGGTGCTGTTAATGTAAAAAACCAGCTTTAATAGTGTAGATAATGTAATACACCAGATTTAATTGAAGTAGATCATGTAACACACCAGTTGTAATGTGTATAGATAATATAACATACCAGCTTTAATTGGTGTAGATAACGTAACACACCAGCTTTAATTGGTGCAGATAATGTAACACACCAGCTTTAATTGGGGCAGATAATGTAATGCACCAGCTGTAATTGGTGTAGATAATGTAACACACCAGCTTTAATTGGTGTAGATAATGTAAGACACAGGCTTTAATTCGTCTAGATAATGTAACGCACCAGCTTTAATTGGTGTAGATAATGTAAGACACAGGCTTTAATTGGTCTAGATAATGTCACACACCAGCTTTAATTGTTGTAGATAATGTAACACAGCAGTTTTAATTGGTGTAGATAATGTAAGACACCAGCTTCAAATAGTGTAGATAATGTAACACACCAGCTCTAATTTCTGTAGATAATGTAACACACCAGCTTTAAATGGTGCAGAAAATGTAACACACCAGCTTTAATTGATGTAGATAATGTAACACACCAGCTTTAATTGGTGCAGATAATGTAACAGAACAGCTTTAATTTGTGTAGATAATAAAACACGCCAGCCAAAATTGCTGAAGATATTGAAACACACCAGTTTCAGTTGGTCTAGATAAGGTTAAACAACAACTTTAATTGATGTAGATAATGTAACATACCAGCTTTAATTGGTGTAGATAATGTAACAGACCAGCTTGAAATAGTGTAGATAATGTAACACACCACCTTTCATTTGTGTAGATAATGTAACACACCACCAGCTTTAATTGGTGCAGATAATGTAATGCGCCAGCTTTAATTGGTGTAGGTAATGTAACAAACCAGCTTTAATTGGAGTAGATCATGTAAAAAAACAGCTTTAATTGGTGTGGATAATATAACAAACCTGCTTTAATTGGTGGTGTTAATGTAATTCAGCAGCTTTAATTGATGTAAATAATATAACACACCAGCTGTAATTGATGTTGTGAATGTACATACCAGCGTTCATTCATGCAGAGAATGTAACACACCAGCTTTAATTGAAGTAGATATTGTTCCACACCAGCTTCAATTGATGTAGATAATGTAGCACACCAGCTTTAATTGGTGTATATAATGTAACAGACCAGCTTTAATAGTGTACATAATGTAACACACCAGCTTTAATTGAAGTAGATCATATAACACACCAGTTGTAATGTGTATAGATAATGTAACATACCAGCTTTAATTAGTGTAGATAATGTAACAAGGCAGCTTTAATTGGTGTAGATAATGTAACATATCCGCTTTAATTAGTGCAGTGATTGAAACACACTAGGTTTCATTGGTGCAGATAATGTAACACACCAGCTTTAATTGGTGTAGATAATGTAACGCACCAGCTTCAATTGGTGTAGATAACGTAAGACACAGGCTTTAATTGGTCTAGATAAAGTAACACACCAGCTTTAATAGTGTAGATAATGTAACACACCAGTTTTAATTGGTGTAGATAATGTAACACGCCAGCTTTAATTGGGGCAGATAATGTAACTCACCAGCTGTAATTGGTCTAGATAATGTAACACACCAGCTTTAAATTGTGTAGATAATGTAACAAACCAGCTTTAATAGTGTAGATAATGTAACACACCAGCTTTAATTTGTGTAGATAGTGTAAGACACCAGCTTCAATTGGTCTAGATAATGTCACGCACCAGCTTTAATTGATGTAGATAACAAAACACAGCAGTTTTAATTGGTGTAGTTAATGTAGTAACACACGAGCTTTAATTGGTGTAGATAATGTAAGACACCAGCTTCAAATACTGTAGATAATGTAACACACCAGCTTTAATTGCTGAAGATAGTGAAACACACCAGCTTCAATTGGTCTAGATAAGGTCAAACAACAACTTTAATTGATGTAGATAATGTAACACACCAGCTTTAAATGTCGCAGATAATATAACACACCAGCTTTAATTGATGTAGATAACATTACACACCAGCATTAATTGGTGCAGATAATGTAACAGACCAGCTTTAAATAGTGTAGATAATGTAACACACCACCTTTCATTTGTGCAGATAAAGTAATGCGCCAGCTTTAATTGGTGTAGGGAATGTAACAAACCAGCTTTAATTGCTGTGGATAATATAACACACAAGCTTTAATTGATGTTGTTAATGTACATACCAGCATTCAATGATGCAGAGAATGTAACACACCAGCTTTAATTGAAGTAGAGATATTGTTCCACACCAGCTTCAATTGATGTAGGTCATGTAACACAACAGCTTTAATTGGTGGTGTTAATGTAATGCAGCAGCTTTAATTGATGTGGATAATATAACACACCAGCTTCAACTGATGTTGTTAATGTACATACCAGCGTTCATTCATGCAGAGAATGTAACACACCAGCTTTAATTGAAGTAGATATTGTTCCACACCAGCTTTAATTATGTAGATAACGTAACACACCAGCTTTAATTGGAGTAGATAATGTAAAACACAGGCTTTAATTGGTCTAGATGTTGTAACACACCAGCTTTAATTGGTGTAGATAATGTAACGCACCAGCTGTAATTGGTGTAGATAATATAATACACCAGCTTTAATAGTGTTGATAATGTAACACACCTGCTTCGGTGGGCTAGATAAGGTCAAACAACAACTTTAATTGATGTAGATAATGTAACACACCAGCTTTAATTACTGTAGATAATATCACCCACCAGCTGTAATTGCTGGTGCCAATGTAATGCAGCAGCTTTAATTGGTGTAGATAATGTAACACAGTAGCTTTAATTGGTGTAGATAATGTAAAAAGGCAGCTTTACTAGGTGTAGATAATGTAATACACCAGCTTTAAATGGCGCAAATAATGTAACACACCAGCTTTAATTGATGTAGATAACGCAACAAACCAGCTTTAAATGGTGCAGATAATGTAACAGACCAGCTTTAAATAGTGTAGATAATGTAACACACCAGCTTTAATTTGCGTAGCTAATGTAACACACCAGCTTTAATTGGGGCAGATAATGTAACTCACCAGCTGTAATTGGTGTAGATAATGTAATACACCAGCTTTAATTGTTGTAGATAATGTAAGACACAGGCTTTAATTGGTCTAGATAATGTAACACACCAGCTTTAAATTGTGTAGATAATGTAACAAACCAGCTTTAATAGTGTAGATAATGTAACACACCAGCTTTAATTTGTGTAGATAGTGTAAGACACCAGCTTCAATTGGTCTAGATAATGTCACGCACCAGCTTTAATTGATGTAGATAACGAAACACAGCAGTTTTAATTGGTGTAGTTAATGTAGTAACACACGAGCTTTAATTGGTGTAGATAATGTAAGACACCAGCTTCAAATACTGTAGATAATGTAACAGACCAGCTTTAATTTCTGTAGATAATGTAACACACCAGCTTTAATTGCTGAAGATAGTGAAACACACCAGCTTCAATTGGTCTAGATAAGGTCAAACAACAACTTTAATTGATGTAGATAATGTAACACACCAGCTTTAAATGGCGCAGATAATATAACACACCAGCTTTAATTGAGGTAGATAACGTTACACACCAGCATTAATTGGTGCAGATAATGTAACAGACCAGCTTTAAATAGTGTAGATAATGTAACACACCACCTTTCATTTGTGCAGATAAAGTAATGCGCCATCTTTAATTGGTGTAGGGAATGTAACAAACCAGCTTTAATTGCTGTGGATAATATAACACACAAGCTTTAATTGATGTTGTTAATGTACATACCAGCATTCAATGATGCAGAGAATGTAACACACCAGCTTTAATTGAAGTAGATATTGTTCCACACCAGCTTTAATTATGTAGATAACGTAACACACCAGCTTTAATTGGAGTAGATAATGTAAAACACAGGCTTTAATTGGTCTAGATGTTGTAACACACCAGATTTAATTGGTGTAGATAATGTAACGCACCAGCTGTAATTGGTGTAGATAATATAATACACCAGCTTTAATAGTGTAGATAATGTAACACACCTGCTTCGGTGGGCTAGATAAGGTCAAACAACAACTTTAATTGATGTAGATAATGTAACACACCAGCTTTAATTACTGTAGATAATATCACCCACCAGCTGTAATTGCTGGTGCCAATGTAATGCAGCAGCTTTAATTGGTGTAGATAATGTAAGAAGGCAGCTTTACTAGGTGTAGATAATGTAATACATCAGCTTTAAATGGCACAGATAATGTAACACACCAGCTTTAATTGATGTAGATAACGTAACACACCAGCTTTAAATGGTGCAGATAATGTAACAGACCAGCTTTAAATAGTGTAGATAATGTAACACACCAGCTTTAATTTACGTAGCTAATGTAACACACCAGCTTTAATTGGTACAGCTAATGTAATGCGCCAGCTTTAATTGGTGTAGGTAACGTGACAAACCAGCTTTGATTGGTGCAGATAATTTAACAGACCAGCTTTAAATAGTGTAGATAATGTAACACACCAGCTTTAAATAGTGTAGATAATGTAACACACCAGCTTTAATTTGTGTAGATAATGAAACACGCCAGCCAAAATTGCTGAAGATATTGAAACACACTAGTTTCAGTTGGTCTAGATAAGGTTAAACAACAACTTTAATTGATGTAGATAATGTAACACACCAGCTTTAATTGGTGTAGATAATGTAGCAGACCAGCTTTAAATAGTGTAGATAATGTAACACACCAGCTTTAAATAGTGTAGATAATGTAACACACCAGCTTTAAATAGTGTAGATAATGTAGCACACCAGCTTTAATTTGTGTAGATAATGAAACACGCCAGCCAAAATTGAAACACACCAGTTTCAGTTGGTCTAGATAAGGTTAAACAACAACTTTAATTGATGTAGATAATGTAACACACCAGCTTTAATTGGTATAGATAACATAACAGACCAGCGTTGAATAGTGTAGATAACGTGACATACCAGCCTCAATTGGTGCAGATAATGTAACAGACCAGCTTTAATTTGTGTAGATAATGAAACACGCCAGCTTTAATTGATGTAGATAATGTAACACAGCAGCTTTAATTGGTGTAGATAATGTAACACACCACCTTTCATTTGTGTAGATAATGTAACACAACAGCTTTAAATGGTGTAGATAATGTAACCGACCAGCTTTAATTAGTATAGATAATGTAACAGACCACCCTTCATTTGTGTAGATAATGTAACACACCAGCTTTAATTAGTATAGATAATGTAACAGACCACCCTTCATTTGTTTAGATAATGTAACGCACCACCAGCTTTAATTGGTGCAGATAATGTAATACGCCAGCTTTAATTGGTGTAGGTAATGTAACAAACCAGCTTTAATTGGTGTAGATAATGTAACAAACCAGCTTTAATTAGTATAGATAATGTAACACACCACCCTTTATTTGTGTAGATAATGTAACACACCACCAGCTTTAATTGTGCAGATATTGTAATGCGCCTGCTTTAATTGGTGTAGGTAATGTAACAAACCAGCTTTAATTGGTGTAGATAATGTAACAAACCAGCTTTAATTGGTGTGGATACTATAACACACCTGCTTTAATTGGTGGTGTTAATGTAACACACCAGCTTTAATTGAAGTAGATATTGTTCCACACCAGCTTCAATTGATGTAGATAATGTAACACACCAGCTTTAATTGGTGTATATAATGTAACAGACCAGCTTTAATAGTGTACATAATGCAACACACCAGCTTTAATTGAAGTAGATCATATAACACACCAGTTGTAATGTGTATAGATAATGTAACATACCAGCTTTAATTACTGTAGATAATGTAACAAACCAGCTTTAATTGGTGTAGATAATGTAAGACACAGGCTTCAATTGGTCTAGATAATGTAGCACACCAGCTTTAATTGGTGCAGATAATGTAACACAGCAGTTTTAATTGGTGCAGACAATGTAACGCACCAGCTGTAATTGGTGTAGATAATATAACAGACCAGTTTTAATAGTGTAGATAATGTAACACACCAGCTTTACTTGGTGCAGATAATGTAACACACCAGCTTTAATTGGTGCAGATAATGTAATGCACCAGCTGTAATTGGTGTAGATAATGTAACACCAGCTTTAATTGGTGTAGATAATGTAAGACAAAGGCTTTAATTGGTCGAGATAATGCAACACACAAGCTTTAAGTTGTGTAGATAATGTAACAAACCAGCTTTAATAGTGTAGATAATGTAACACACCAGCTTTAATTTGTGTAGATAATGTAACACACCAGCTTCAATTAGTCTAGGTAAGGTCCAAGAACAACTTTAATTGATGTAGATAATGTAACACATCAGTTGAAGAGAATATCACCCACCAGCTGTAATTGGTGGTGCTAATGTAATGCGACAGCTTTAATTGGTGTAGATAATGTATCTCACCGTCTTTAATTGATGTAGATAATGTAACACAGCAGTTTTAATTGATGTAGATAATGTAAAACACCAGCTTTAAGTAGTATAGATAATGTAACACACCAGCTTTAATTGCTGAAGATAGTGAAACACACCAGCTTCAATTGGCCTAGATGAGGTCAAATAACAACTTTAATTGATGTAGATAATGTAACACACCAGCTTTAAATGGTGCAGATAATGTAATGCACCAGCTTTAATTGGAGCAGATAATGTGACACACAAGCTTTAATTGGTGTAGATAATGTAACAAGGCAGCTTTAATTGGTGTAGATAATGTAACAGACCAGCTTTAAATAGTGTAGATAATGTAAGACACCGGCTTTAATTGGTCTAGATAATGTAACACAGGAGATTTAATTGGTTCAGAAAATGTAACATACCAACTTTAATTGGTGTAGATAATGTATCAAACCAGCTTTAAACAGTGTAGATAATTTAACACACGAGCTTTAATTGGTGTCGATAACGTAACACTCCAGCTTTAAATGGTGCAGATAATGTAACACACCAGCTTTAATTGGTGCAGATAATATGACAAAGCAGCTTCATTTGGTCTAGATAATGTATCACAGCAGCTTTAATTGGTGTAGATAATGTGATAGCCCAGCTTTAATTGGTGTAGATAATGTAACACAACAGCTTTAAATAGATCAGATAACGTAACAAAATAGCATTAATTGATGCAGATAATAAAACACACCACATTTAATGGATGTAGACAGTGTAACACAACAGCTTAAATTGGTGTACTTAATGTAAACAGCCACCTTTAATTTCTGTGGATAATATCACCCACCAACTTTAATTGGTGGTGCTAATGTAATGCAACAGCTTAAATTGGAGCAGATAATGTGACACACCAGCTTTAATTGGTGTAGATAATGTAACAAGGCAGCTTTAATTGGTGCAGATATTGTAACACACTAGCTATAATTGGTGCAGATAATGTGACACACCAGCTTTAATTGGTGTAGATAATGTAACAAGGCAGCTTTAATTGGTGCAGATATTGTAACACACTAGCTATAATTGGTGCAGATAATGTAACACACCAGCTTTAATTGATGCAGATAATGTAAGACACCAGCTTTAAATTGGTGCAGATAATGTAACGCAACAGCTTTAATTGGTCTAGATAATGGAACAGACCAGCTTTAATAGTATAAATAATGTAACACACCAGCTTTAATTGGTGCAGATAATGTAACGCACCACCTTTAATTGGTGTAGTTAATGTAACACACAGGTTTTAATTGGCCTACATAATGTAACACACCAGCTTTAATAGTGTAGGTAATGTAACACACCAGCTTTAATTGGTGCAGATATTGTAACACACCAGCTTTAATTGGTGCAGATAATGTAACGCACCAGCTTTAATTGGTGCAGATAATGTAACACACAGGCTTTAATTGGTGTACATAATGTAACAAACCAGCTTTAATAGTGTAGATAATGTAACGCACCAGCTTCAATTGCTGTAGATAATATCACCCACCAGCTGTAATTGGTGGTGCTAATGTAAAAAGGCAGCTTTAATTGGTGTAGATAATGTAAGACACAGACTTTAATTGGTCTAGATAATGTCACGCCCCAGCTTTAATTGATGTAGATAATGTAACACAGCAGTTTTAATTGGTGTAGTTAATGTAACACACGAGCTTTAATTGGTGTAGATAATGTAAGACACCAGCTTCAAATAGTGTAGACAATGTAACACACCAACTCTAATTTCTGTAGATAATGTAACCCACCAGCTTTAATTGCTGAAGATAGTGAAACACACCAGCTTCAATTGGTCTAGATAAGGTCAAACAACAACTTTAATTGATGTAGATAATGTAACATACCAGCTTTAACTGTTGCAGATAATGTAACAGAGCAGCTTTAAATAGTGTAGATAATGTAACACACCAGCTTTAATTTGCGTAGATAATGTAACACAACAGCTTTAATTGGTGCAGATAATGTAATGCGCCAGCTTTAATTGGTGTAGCTAATGTGACAAACCAGCTTTAATTGGTGCAGATAATGTAACAGACCAGCTTTAAATTGTGTGGATAATGTAACACACCAGATTTAATTTGTGTAGATAATGTAACACACCAGCTTTAATTTGTGTAGATAATGAAACAAGCCAGCCAAAATTGCTGAAGATATTGAAACACACCAGTTTCAGTTGGTCTAGATAAGGTTAAACAACAACTTTAATTGATGTAGATAATGTAACACACCAGCTTTAATTGATGTAGATAACGTAACACAGCAGCTTTAATTGGTGTAGATAATGTAACAGACCAGCTTGAACTAGCGTAGATAATGTAACACATCACCTTTCATTTGTGTAGATAATGTAACGCAACACCAGCTTTAATTGGTGTAGATAATGCAATGCGCCAGCTTTAATTGGTGTAGGTAATGTAACAAACCAGCTTTAATTGGTGTAGATAATGTAACAAACCAGCTTTAATTGGTGTGGATAATATAACACCCCTGCTTTAATTGGTGGTGTTAATGTAATGCAGCAGCTTTAATTGATGTAGATAATATAACACACCAGCTTTAATTGATGTTGTTAATGCACATACCAGCGTACATTCATGCAGAGAATGTAACACACCAGCTTTAATTGAAGTAGATATTGTTCCACACCAGCTTCAATTGATGTAGATCATGTAAAACACCAGCTTTAATTGGTGTAGATAATGTAACAGACCAGCTTTAATAGTGTAGATAATGTAAGACACCAGCTTTAAATGTGCAGATATTGTAACACATGAGCTTTAATTGATGTAGATCATGTAACACACCAGGTGTAATGTGTATAGATAATGTAAAATACCAGCTTTAATTGGTGTAGATAATGTAACACACCAGCTTTAATGGGTGTAGATAATGTAACAAGGCAGCTTTAATTGGTGTAGATAATGTAACATATCAGCTTTAATAGGTGCAGATATTGTAACACACTAGCTTTAATGGGTGCACATAATGTAACACAACAGCTTTAATTGGTGCAGATAATGTAACGCACCATCTTTAATTGGTGCGGATAATGTAACGCACCAGCTTTAATTGGTGTAGATAATGTAACACACCAGCTTTAATTAGTGTAGATATTGTAAGACACAGGCTTTAATTGGTCTAGAAAATGTAACAGACCAGTTTTAAATGCTGTAGATACTGTAACACACCAGCTTTAATAGTGTAGATAATGTTTAATTGGTGTGGATAATATAACACACCTGCTTTAATTGGTGTTGTTAATGTAATGCAGCAGCTTTAATTGATGTAGATAATATAAAACACCAGCTTTAATTGATGTTGTTAATGCACATACCAGCGTACATTCATGCAGAGAATGTAACACACCAGTGTTAATTGATGTAGATCATGTAACACACCAGCTTTAATTGGTGTAGATAGTATAACAGACCAAATTTAATTGATGTAGGAAATCAAACACACCAGCTTTAATTGAAGTAGATCATGTAACACACCAGTTGTAATGTGTACAGATAATATCACACACCAGCTTTAACTGGTGTAGATAGTACAACACAACAAATTTATTTGATGTAGATAATGTAACACACCAGCTATAAATGGTGTAGATAATGTAACACACCAGCTTTAATAGGTGGTGCTAATGCAATGCAGCAGCTTAAATTGGTGTAGATAATGTAACAAGGCAGCTTTATTTGGTGCAGATAATGTAACACAGCTGCTTTAATTGGTGCAGATAATGTAACGCACCAGATAATGTAACGCACCAGCTGTAATTGGTGTAGATAATGTAACACATCAACTTCAACTGATGTAGATCATGTAAAACACCAGCTTTAATTGGTGTAGATAATGTAACAGACCAGCTTTAATAGTGTAGATAATGTAACACACCAGCTTTAATTGATGCGGATATTGTAACACACCATCTTTAATTGAAGTATATCATGTAACACACTGGTTGTAATGTGTACAGATGATGTAAAATAACAGCTTTAAATGGTGTAGATAATGTAACAAACCAGCTTCAATTGATGTAGATAATGTAACACACCAGCTTTATTTATGTAGATAACGTAACACACCAGCTTCAATTTGTCTAGATAAGGTCAAACAACAACTTTAATTGATGTAGATAATGTAACACACCAGCTTTAATTGGTCTAGCTAATGTAACACACCAGCTTTAAATGGTGTAGATAATGTAACAGACCAGCTTTAATTGGTGTAGATAATGTAAGACACAGGCTGTAATTGGTGTAGATAATGTAACACACCAGCTTTAATAGTGTAGGTAATGTAACACACCAGCTTCGATTGGTCTAGAAAAGGTCAAACAACAACTTTAAATGATGTAGATAGTGTAACACAGCAGCTTTAATTGTTATAGGTAATATCACACACCAGTTGTAATTGGTGGTGCCAATATAATGCAGCAGCTTTAATTGGTGTAGATAATGTAACACAGCAGCTTTAATTGGTGTAGATAATGTAAAAAGGCAGCTTTAATTGATGTAGATAATGTAATACATCAGCTTTAAATGGCGCAGATAAAATAACACACCAGCTTTAATTAATGAAGATAACGTAACACACCAGCTTTAATTGGTGCAGATAATGTAACAGACGAGCTTTAAATAGTGTAGATAATGTAACACACCAGCTTTAATTTGCGTAGATAATGTAACACACCAGCTTTAATTGGTGCAGATAATGTAATGCGCCAGCTTTAATTGGTGTGGGTAATGTGACAAACGAGCTTTAATTGGTGCAGATAATGTAATAGACCAGCTTTAAATAGTGTAGATAATGTAACACACCAGCTTTAACTGATGTAGATAACGTAACAGCAGCTTTAATAGGTGTAGATAATGTAACAGACCAGCTTGGAATAGTGTAGATAATGTAACAGACCACTTTTCATTTGTGTAGATAATGTAACACACCACCAGCTTTAATTGGTGCAGATAATATAATGCACCAGCTTTAATTGGTGTGGATAATATAACACCCCTGTTTTAATTGGTGGTGTTAATGTAATGCAGCAGCTTTAATTGATGTAGATAATATAACACACCAGCTTTAATTGATGTTGTTAATGTACATACCAGCATTCATTCATGCAGAGAATGTAACACACCAGCTTTAATTGAAGTAGATATTGTTCCACGCCAGCTTCAATTGATGTTGATCATGTAAAAAACCAGCTTTAATTGGTGTATATAATGTAACAGACCAGCTTTAATAGTGTAGTTAATGTAACACACCAGCTTTAATTGGTGCAGATATTGTAACACACCAGCTTTAATTGAAGTAGATCATGTAACACACCAGTTGTAATGTGTATAGATAAGGTAACATAACAGCTTTAATTGGTGTAGATAATGTAGCACACCAGCTTTAATTGGTGTAGATAATGTAACAAGGCAGCTTTAATTGGTGTAGATAATGTAACATATCAGCTTTAACTGGTGCAGATAATGTAACGCACCAGTTTTAATTGGTGTAGATAATGTACCCAACCAGCTTTAATTGGTGTGGATAATATAACACACCTGATTTAATTGGTCGTGTTAATGTAATGCAGCATCTTTAATTGATGTAGATAATATAAAACACCAGCTTTAATTGATGTTGTTAATGTACATACCAGCGTACATTCATGCAGAGAATGTAACACACCAGCTTTAATTGATGTAGATCATGTCAAATACCAGCTTTAATTGGTGTAGATAGTATAACACACCAAATTTAATTGATGTAGGAAATCTAACACACCAGCTTTAATTGAAGTAGATCATGTAACACACCAGTTGTAATGTGTATAGATAATATAACACACCAGCTTTAATTGGTGTAGATAGTACAACACAACAAATTTATTTGATGTAGATAATGTAACACACCAGCTATAAATGGTGTAGATAATGTAACACACCAGCTTTAAATGGTGTAGATAATGTAACACACCAGCATTAATAGGTGGTGCTAATGTAATGCAGCAGCTTTAATTGGTGTAGGTAATGTAACAAGGCAGCTTTAATTGGTGTAGATAATGTAACATATCAGCTTTAATTGGTGCAGATATTGTTACACACTAGCTTTAATTGGTGCAGATAATGTAACGCACCAGCTGTAATTGGTTTAGATAATGTAACACACCAGCTTTAATTGGTGCAGATAATGTAACAGACCAGCTTTAAATAGTGTAGATAATGTAACACACCAGCTTTAATTTGCGTAGATAATGTAACACACCAGCTTTAATTGGTGAAGATAATGTAATGCGCCAGCTTTAATTGGTGTAGGTAATGTAACAAACCAGCTTTAATTGGTGGAGATAATGTAACACACCAGCTT
The DNA here is from genome assembly GCF_017639515.1 of Carcharodon carcharias. Lineage (NCBI taxonomy): Eukaryota > Metazoa > Chordata > Chondrichthyes > Lamniformes > Lamnidae > Carcharodon > Carcharodon carcharias. Next base: position 45,464,321 of record NC_054491.1, read on the forward strand.
TAAATAGTGTAGATAATGTAACACACCAGCTTTAATTTGTGTAGATAATGTAACACACCAGCTTTAATTTGTGTAGACGATGAAACACGCCAGCCAAAATTGCTCAAGATATTGAAACACACCAGTTTCAGTTGGTCTAGATAAGGTAAAACAACAAAATAAATTGATGCAGATAATGTAACATACCAGCTTTAATTGGTGTAGATAATATATCACATCAGCTTTAATTGATCTTGTTAATGTACATACCAGCGTTCATTCATGCAGAGAATGTAACCACCAGCTTTAATTGAAGTAGATATTGTTCCACACCAGTTTCAATTGATGTAGATAATGTAAAACACCAGCTTTAAATGGTGCAGATAATGTAACACACCAGCTTTAATTGGTGCAGATATTGTAACACACCAGCTTTAATTGAAATAGATCATATAACACACCAGTTGTAATGTGTATAGATAATGTAACATAACAGCTTTAAATGGTGTAGATAATGTAACACACCTGCTTTATTTATGTAGATAATGTAACACACCAGCTTTAATTGGTGTAGATAATGTAAGACACCAGCTTCAATTAGTCTAGATATGGTCAAAAAACAACTTTAATCGATGTTGATAATGTAACACACCAGCTTTAATTGGTCTATATAATGTAACACACCAGCTTTAAATGGTGTAGATAATGTAACAGACCAACTTTAATTGGTGTAGATAATGTAAGACACAGGCTGTAATTGGTGTAGATATTGTAACACACAAGCTTTAATAGTGTAGGTAATGTAACACACCAGCTACGATTAGTCTAGATAAGGTCAAACAACAACTTTAATTGATGTAGATAGTGTAACACACTAGCTTTAAATGGTGCAGAAAATGTAACACACCAGTTTTAATTGATGTAGATAACATAACACACCAGCATTAATTTGTGTAGATAATGTAACACACCACCTTTCATTTGTGTAGATAATTTAACACACCACCAGCTTTAATTGGTGCAGATAATGTAACAGACCAGCTTTAATAGTGTAGATAATGTAACACACCAGCTTTAAATGTGCAGATATTGTAACACATGAGCTTTAATTGATGTAGATCATGTAACACACCAGGTGTAATGTGTATAGATAATGTAAAATACCAGCTTTAATTGGTGTAGATAATGTAGCACACCAGCTTTAATGGGTGTAGATAATGTAACAAGGCAGCTTTAATTGGTGTAGATAATGTAACATATCAGCTTTAATAGGTGCAGATATTGTAACACACTAGCTTTAATGGGTGCACATAATGTAACACAACAGCTTTAATTGGTGCAGATAATGTAACGCACCATCTTTAATTGGTGCGGATAATGTAACGCACCAGCTTTAATTGGTGTAGATAATGTAACACACCAGCTTTAATTAGTGTAGATATTGTAAGACACAGGCTTTAATTGGTCTAGATAATGTAACAGACCAGTTTTAAATGCTGTAGATACTGTAACACACCAGCTTTAATAGTGTAGATAATGTTTAATTGGTGTAGATAATATAACACACCTGCTTTAATTGGTGTTGTTAATGTAATGCAGCAGCTTTAATTGATGTAGATAATATAAAACACCAGCTTTAATTGATGTTGTTAATGCACATACCAGCGTACATTCATGCAGAGAATGTAACACACCAGTTTTAATTGATGTAGATCATGTAACACACCAGCTTTAATTGGTGTAGATAGTATAACAGACCAAATTTAATTGATGTAGGAAATCAAACACACCAGCTTTAATTGAAGTAGATCATGTAACACACCAGTTGTAATGTGTACAGATAATATCACACACCAGCTTTAACTGGTGTAGATAGTACAACACAACAAATTTATTTGATGTAGATAATGTAACACACCAGCTATAAATGGTGTAGATAATGTAACACACCAGCTTTAATAGGTGGTGCTAATGCAATGCAGCAGCTTAAATTGGTGTAGATAATGTAACAAGGCAGCTTTATTTGGTGCAGATAATGTAACACAGCTGCTTTAATTGGTGCAGATAATGTAACGCACCAGATAATGTAACGCACCAGCTGTAATTGGTGTAGATAATGTAACACATCAACTTCAACTGATGTAGATCATGTAAAACACCAGCTTTAATTGGTGTAGATAATGTAACAGACCAGCTTTAATAGTGTAGATAATGTAACACACCAGCTTTAATTGATGCGGATATTGTAACACACCATCTTTAATTGAAGTATATCATGTAACACACCGGTTGTAATGTGTACAGATGATGTAAAATAACAGCTTTAAATGGTGTAGATAATGTAACAAACCAGCTTCAATTGATGTAGATAATGTAACACACCAGCTTTATTTATGTAGATAACGTAACACACCAGCTTCAATTAGTCTAGATAAGGTCAAACAACAACTTTAATTGATGTAGATAATGTAACACACCAGCTTTAATTGGTCTAGATAATGTAACACACCAGCTTTAATTGGTGCAGATAATGTAACACACCAGCTTTAATTAGTGTAGATATTGTAAGACACAGGCTTTAATTGGTCTAGAAAATGTAACAGACCAGTTTTAAATGCTGTAGATACTGTAACACACCAGCTTTAATAGTGTAGATAATGTTTAATTGGTGTGGATAATATAACACACCTGCTTTAATTGGTGTTGTTAATGTAATGCAGCAGCTTTAATTGATGTAGATAATATAAAACACCAGCTTTAATTGATGTTGTTAATGCACATACCAGCGTACATTCATGCAGAGAATGTAACACACCAGTTTTAATTGATGTAGATCATGTAACACACCAGCTTTAATTAGTGTAGATAGTATAACAGACCAAATTTAATTGATGTAGGAAATCAAACACACCAGCTTTAATTGAAGTAGATCATGTAACACACCAGTTGTAATGTGTACAGATAATATCACACACCAGCTTTAACTGGTGTAGATAGTACAACACAACAAATTTATTTGATGTAGATAATGTAACACACCAGCTATAAATGGTGTAGATAATGTAACACACCAGCTTTAATAGTTGGTGCTAATGCAATGCAGCAGCTTAAATTGGTGTAGATAATGTAACAAGGCAGCTTTATTTGGTGCAGATAATGTAACACAGCTGCTTTAATTGGTGCAGATAATGTAACGCACCAGATAATGTAACGCACCAGCTGTAATTGGTGTAGATAATGTAACACATCAAATTCAACTGATGTAGATCATGTAAAACACCAGCTTTAATTGGTGTAGATAATGTAACAGACCAGCTTTAATAGTGTAGATAATGTAACACACCAGCTTTAATTGATGCGGATATTGTAACACACCATCTTTAATTGAAGTATATCATGTAACACACCGGTTGTAATGTGTACAGATGATGTAAAATAACAGCTTCAAATGGTGTAGATAATGTAACAAACCAGCTTCAATTGATGTAGATAATGTAACACACCAGCTTTATTTATGTAGATAACGTAACACACCAGCTTCAATTAGTCTAGATAAGGTCAAACAACAACTTTAATTGATGTAGCTAATGTAACACACCAGCTTTAATTGGTCTAGATAATGTAACACACCAGCTTTAATTGGTGCAGATAAAATAACGCACCATCTTTAATGTGTGCGGATAATGTAACGCACCAGCTTTAATTGGTGTAGATAATGTAACACACCAGCTTTAATTAGTGTAGATATTGTAAGACACAGGCTTTAATTGGTCTAGAAAATGTAACAGACCAGCTTTAATTGGTGTAGATAATGTAAGACACAGGCTGTAATTGGTGTAGATAATGTAACACACCAGCTTTAATAGTGTAGGTAATGTAACACACCAGCTTCGATTGGTCTAGAAAAGGTCAAACAACAACTTTAATTGATGTAGATAGTGTAACACAGCAGCTTTAATTGTTATAGGTAATATCACACACCAGTTGTAATTGGTGGTGCCAATATAATGCAGCAGCTTTAATTGGTGTAGATAATGTAACACAGCAGCTTTAATTGGTGTAGATAATGTAAAAAGGCAGCTTTAATTGATGTAGATAATGTAATACATCAGCTTTAAATGGCGCAGATAAAATAACACACCAGCTTTAATTAATGAAGATAACGTAACACACCAGCTTTAATTGGTGCAGATAATGTAACAGACGAGCTTTAAATAGTGTAGATAATGTAACACACCAGCTTTAATTTGCGTAGATAATGTAACACACCAGCTTTAATTGGTGCAGATAATGTAATGCGCCAGCTTTAATTGGTGTGGGTAATGTGACAAACGAGCTTTAATTGGTGCAGATAATGTAATAGACCAGCTTTAAATAGTGTAGATAATGTAACACACCAGCTTTAACTGATGTAGATAACGTAACAGCAGCTTTAATAGGTGTAGATAATGTAACAGACCAGCTTGGAATAGTGTAGATAATGTAACAGACCACTTTTCATTTGTGTAGATAATGTAACACACCACCAGCTTTAATTGGTGCAGATAATATAATGCACCAGCTTTAATTGGTGTAGATAATGTAACACACCAGCTTTAATTGGTGTGGATAATATAACACACCTGCTTTTATTGGTGGTGTTAATGTAATGCAGCAGCTTTAATTGATGTAGATAATATAACACACCAGCTTTAATTGATGTTGTTAATGTACATACCAGCATTCATTCATGCAGAGAATGTAACACACCAGCTTTAATTGAAGTAGATATTGTTCCACGCCAGCTTCAATTGATGTTGATCATGTAAAAAACCAGCTTTAATTGGTGTATATAATGTAACAGACCAGCTTTAATAGTGTAGTTAATGTAACACACCAGCTTTAATTGGTGCAGATTTGTAACACACCAGCTTTAATTGAAGTAGATCATGTAACACACCAGTTGTAATGTGTATAGATAAGGTAACATAACAGCTTTAATTGGTGTAGATAATGTAGCACACCAGCTTTAATTGGTGTAGATAATGTAACAAGGCAGCTTTAATTGGTGTAGATAATGTAATATATCAGCTTTAATTGGTGCAGATATTCTAACACACCAGCTTTAATTGGTGCAGATAATGTAACGCACCAGTTTTAATTGGTGTAGATAATGTACCCAGCCAGCTTTAATTGGTGTGGATAATATAACACACCTGCTTTAATTGGTCGTGTTAATGTAATGCAGCAGCTTTAATTGATGTAGATAATATAAAACACCAGCTTTAATTGATGTTGTTAATGTACATACCAGCGTACATTCATGCAGAAAATGTAACACACCAGCTTTAATTGATGTAGACCATGTCACATACCAGCTTTAATTGGTGTAGATAGTATAACACACCAAATTTAATTGATGTAGGAAATCTAACACACCAGCTTTAATTGAAGTAGATCATGTAACACACCAGTTGTAATGTGTATAGATAATATAACACACCAGCTTTAATTGGTGTAGATAGTACAACACAACAAATTTATTTGATGTAGATAATGTAACACACCAGCTATAAATGGTGTAGATAATGTAACACACCAGCTTTAAATGGTGTAGATAATGTAACACACCAGCATTAATAGGTGGTGCTAATGTAATGCAGCAGCTTTAATTGGTGTAGGTAATGTAACAAGGCAGCTTTAATTGGTGTAGATAATGTAACATATCAGCTTTAATTGGTGCAGATATTGTTACACACTAGCTTTAATTGGTGCAGATAATGTAACGCACCAGCTGTAATTGGTGTAGATAATGTAACACACCAGCTTTAATTGGTGCAGATAATGTAACAGACCAGCTTTAAATAGTGTAGATAATGTAACACACCAGCTTTAATTTGCCTAGATAATGTAACACACCAGCTTTAATTGGTGAAGATAATGTAATGCGCCAGCTTTAATTGGTGTAGGTAATGTAACAAACCAGCTTTAATTGGTGGAGATAATGTAACACACCAGCTTTAAATAGTGTAGATAATGTAACACACCAGCTTTAATTTGTGTAGATAATGTAACACACCAGCTTTAATTTGTGTAGACGATGAAACACGCCAGCCAAAATTGCTCAAGATATTGAAACACACCAGTTTCAGTTGGTCTAGATAAGGTAAAACAACAAAATAAATTGATGTAGATAATGTAACATACCAGCTTAATTGGTGTAGATAATATATCACATCAGCTTTAATTGATCTTGTTAATGTACATACCAGCGTTCATTCATGCAGAGAATGTAACACACCAGCTTTAATTGAAGTAGATATTGTTCCACACCAGTTTCAATTGATGTAGATAATGTAAAACACCAGCTTTAAATGGTGCAGATAATGTAACACACCAGTTTTAATTGGTGCAGATATTGTAACACACCAGCTTTAATTGAAATAGATCATGTAACACACCAGTGGTAATGTGTATAGATAATGTAACATAACAGCTTTAAATGGTGTAAATAATGTAACACACCAGCTTCAATTGATGTAGATAATGTAACACACCTGCTTTATTTATGTAGATAATGTAACACACCAGCTTTAATTGGTGTAGATAATGTAAGGCACCAGCTTCAATTAGTCTAGATATGGTCAAAAAACAACTTTAATCAATGTTGATAATGTAACACAAAAGCTTTAATTGGTCTATACAATGTAACACACCAGCTTTAAATGGTGTAGATAATGTAACAGACCAACTTTAATTGGTGTAGATAATGTAAGACACAGGCTGTAATTGGTGTAGATATTGTAACACACAAGCTTTAATATTGTAGGTAATGTAACACACCAGCTTCGATTAGTCTAGATAAGGTCAAACAACAACTTTAATTGATGTAGATAGTGTAACACACCAGCTTTAATTGTTGTAGATAATATCACCCACCAGCTGTAATTGGTGGTGCCAATATAATGCAGCAGCTTTAATTGGTGTAGATGATGTAACACAGTAGCTTTAATTGCTGTAGATAATGTAAAAAGGCAGCTTTAATTGGTGTAGATAATGTAATACACCAGCTTTAAATGGCGCAGATACCGTAACACACCAGCTTTAATTGGTGCAGATAATGTAACAGACGAGCTTTAAATAGTGTAGATAATGTAACACACCAGCTTTAATTTGCGTAGATAATGTAACACACCAGCTTTAATTGGTGCAGATAATGTAACACACCAGCTTTAATTTGTGTAGATAATGAAACACACCAGCCAAAATTGCTGAAGATATTGAAACACACCAGTTTCAGTTGGTCTAGATAAGGTTAAACAACAACTTTAATTGATGTAGTTAACGTAACACAGCAGCTTTAATCGGTGTAGATAATGTAACAAACCAGCTTTAATCGGTACAGATATTGTAACACACCACCTTTCATTTGTGTAGATAATGTAACACACCACCAGCTTTAATTGGTGCAGATAATGTAATGCACCAGCTTTAATTGGTGCAGGTAATGTAACAAACCAGCTTTAATTGGTGTAGATAATGTAACAGACCAGCTTGAAATAGTGTAGATAATGTAACACACCACCTTTCATTTGTGTAGATAATATAACACACTACCAGCTTTAATTGATGCAGATAATATAATGCGCCAGCTTTAATTGGTGTAGGTAATGTAACAAACCTGCTTTAATTGGAGTAGATAATGTAACAAACCAGCTTTAATTAGTGTGGATAATATAACAAACCAGCTTCAATTGGTCTAGATAAAGTAAAACAACAACTTTAATTGATGTAGACAATGTAACACACTAGCTTTAAATGGTGCAGAAAATGTAACACACCAGCTTTAATTGATGTAGATAATATAAAACACCAGCTTTAATTGATGTTGTTAATGTACATACCAGCGTACATTCATGCAGAAAATGTAACACACCAGCTTTAATTGATGTAGATCATGTAACATACCAGCTTTAATTGGTGTAGATAGTATAACACACCAAATTTAATTGATGTAGGAAATCTAACACACCAGCTTTAATTGAAGTAGATCATGTAACACACCAGTTGTAATGTGTATAGATAATATAACACACCAGCTTTAATTGGTGTAGATAGTACAACACAACAAATTTATTTGATGTAGATAATGTAACACACCATCTATAAATGGTGTAGATAATGTAACACACCAGCTTTAAATGGTGTAGATAATGTAACACACCAGCATTAATAGGTGGTGCTAATGTAATGCAGCAGCTTTAATTGTTGTAGATAATGTAACAAGGCAGCTTTAACTGGTGTAGATAATGTAACATATCAGCTTTAATTGGTGCAGATATTGTAACACACTAGCTTTAATTGGTGCAGATAATGTAACACACCAGCTTTAATTGGTGTAGATAATGTAAGAAGCAGGCTTTAATTGGTCTAGAAAATGTAACAGACTAGCTTTAATTGGTGCAGATAATGTAACGCACCAATCTGTAATTGGTGTAGATAATGTAACACACCACCTTTCATTTGTCTAGATAATGTAACACACCACCAGCTTTAATTGGTGCAGATAATGTAATGCACCAGCTTTAATTGGTGTAGATAATGTAACAAGGCAGCTTTAATTGGTGTAGATAATGTAACAAACCAGCTTTAATTGGTGTGGATAATATAACATACCTGCTTTAATTGGTGGTGTTAATGTAATGCAGCAGCTTTAATTGATGTAGTTAATATAACACACCAGCTTTAATTGATGTTGTTAATGTACATACCAGAGTACATTCATGCAGAGAATGTAACATACCAGCTTTAATTGAAGTAGATATTGTTCCACACCAGCTTCAATTGATGTAGGTAATGTAACACACCACTTTTAATTGGTGCAGATAGTATAACACACCAAATTTAATTGATGTAGGAAATCTAACACACCAGCTTTAATTGGTGCAGATATTGTAACACACCAGCTTTAATTGAAGTAGATCATGTAACACACCAGTTGTAATGTGTATAGATAATGTAACATACCAGCTTTAATTGGTGTAGATAATGTAACAAGTCAGCTTTAATTGGTGTAGATAATGTAACTTATCAGCTTTAATTGGTGCAGATAATGTAACAGACCAGTTTTAATTGGTGTAGATAATGTAACAGACCAGCTTGAAATAGTGTAGATAATGTAACACACCACCTTTCATTTGTGTAGATAATGTAACACACTACCAGTTTTAATTGGTGCAGAGAATGTAATGCGCCAGCTTTAATTGGTGTAGGTAATGTAACAAACCTGCTTTAATTGGAGTAGATAATGTAACAAACCAGCTTTAATTAGTGTGGATAATATAACAAACCAGCTTCAATTGGTCTAGATAAGGTAAAACAACAACTTTAATTGATGTAGATAATGTAACACACTAGCTTTAAATGGTGCAGAAAATGTAACACACCAGTTTTAATTGATGTAGATAACATAACACACCAGCATTAATTTGTGTAGATAATGTAACACACCAGCTTTAATTTGTGTAGATAATGAAACACGCCAGCCAAAATTGCTGAAGATATTGAAACACACCAGTTTCTGTTGGTCTAGATAAGGTTAAACAACAACCTTAATTGATGTAGATAATATAACACACCAGCTTTAATTGGTGGTGTTAATGTCATGCAGCAGCTTTAATTGATGTAAATAATATAAAACACCAGCTTTAATTGCTGTTGTTAATGTACATACCAGCGTACATTCATGCAGAAAATGTAACACACCAGCTTTAATTGATGTAGATCATGTAACATACCAGCTTTAATTGGTGTAGATAGTATAACACACCAAATTTAATTGATGTAGGAAATCTAACACACCAGCTTTAATTGAAGTAGATCATGTAACACACCAGTTGTAATGTGTATAGATAATATAACACACCAGCTTTAATTGGTGTAGATAGTACAACACAACAAATTTATTTGATGTAGATAATGTAACACACCAGCTATAAATGGTGTAGATAATATAACACACCAGCTTTAAATGGTGTAGATAATGTAACACACCAGCATTAATAGGTGGTGCTAATATAATGCAGCAGCTTTAATTGGTGTAGATAATGTAACACACTACCAGCTTTAATTGGTGCAGAGAATGTAATGCGCCAGCTTTAATTGGTGTAGGTAATGTAACAAACCTGCTTTAATTGGAGTAGATAATGTAACAAACCAGCTTTAATTAGTGTGGATAATATAACAAACCAGCTTCAATTGGTCTAGATAAGGTAAAACAACAACTTTAATTGATGTAGATAATGTAACACACTAGCTTTAAATGGTGCAGAAAATGTAACACACCAGTTTTAATTGATGTAGATAACATAACACACCAGCATTAATTTGTGTAGATAATGTAACACACCAGCTTTAATTTGTGTAGATAATGAAACACGCCAGCCAAAATTGCTGAAGATATTGAAACACACCAGTTTCTGTTGGTCTAGATAAGGTTAAACAACAACCTTAATTGATGTAGATAATGTAACACACCAGCTTTAATTGATGTAGATAACGTAACACACCAGCTTTAATTGGTGTAGATAATATAACAGAACAGCTTGACATAGTGTAGATAACGTAACACACCACCAGCTTTAATTGGTGTAGATAATGTAATGCGCCAGCTTTACTTGCCGTAGGTAATGTAACAAACCAGCTTTAATTGGTGTAGATAATGTAACAAACCAGCTTTAATTGGTGTGGATAATATAACACACCTGCTTTAATTGGTGGTGTTAATGTCATGCAGCAGCTTTAATTGATGTAAATAATATAAAACACCAGCTTTAATTGCTGTTGTTAATGTACATACCAGCGTACATTCATGCAGAAAATGTAACACACCAGCTTTAATTGATGTAGATCATGTAACATACCAGCTTTAATTGGTGTAGATAGTATAACACACCAAATTTAATTGATGTAGGAAATCTAACACACCAGCTTTAATTGGTGTAGATAGTACAACACAACAAATTTATTTGATGTAGATAATGTAACACACCAGCTATAAATGGTGTAGATAATGTAACACACCAGCTTTAAATGGTGTAGATAATGTAACACACCAGCATTAATAGGTGGTGCTAATATAATGCAGCAGCTTTAATTGGTGTAGATAATGTAACAAGGCAGCTTTAATTGGTGTAGATAATGTAACATATCAGCTTTAATTGGTGCAGATATTGTAACACACTAGCTTTAATTGGTGCAGATAATGTAACACACCAGCTTTAATTGGTGTAGATAATGTAAGAAGCAGGCTTTAATTGGTCTAGAAAATGTAACAGACTAGCTTTAATTGGTGCAGATAATGTAACGCACCAATCTGTAATTGGTGTAGATAATGTAACACACCAGCTTTAATTGGTGTAGATAATGTAAGAAGCAGGCTTTAATTGGTCTAGATAATGTAACACACCAGCTTTAATTGCTGTAGATAATATCACCCACCTGCTGTAATTGGTTGTGCTAATGCAATGCACCAGCTTTAATTGTGTAGACAATGTAACACACCAGCTTTAATTGATGTAGATAACGTAACACACCAGCTTTAATTGGTGCAGATAATGTAACAGACCAGCTTTAAATAGTGTAGATAATGTAACACACCAGCTTTAATTTGCATAGATAATGTAACACACAAGCTTTAATTGGTGAAGATAATGTGATGCGCCAGCTTTAATTGGTGTAGGTAATGTAACAAACCAGCTTTAATTGGTGCAGATAATGTAACACACCAGCTTTAAATAGTGTAGATAATGTAACAGACCAGCTTTAATTTGTGTAGATAATGTAACACACCAGCTTTAATTTGTGTAGACAATGAAACACGCCAGCCAAAATTGCTCAAGATATTGAAACACACCAGTTTCAGTTGGTCTAGATAAGGTTAAACAACAAATTAAATTGATGTAGATAATGTAACATACCAGCTTTAATTGATGTAGATAACGTAACACAGCAGCTTTAATTGGTGTAGATAATGTAACAGACCAGCTTTAAATAGTGTAGATAATGTAACACACCACCTTTCATCTGTGTAGATAATTTAACACAACAGCAGCTTTAATTGGTGCAGATAATGTAATGCGCCAGCTTTAATTGGTGTAGGTAATGTAACAAACCAGCTTTAATTGGTGCAGATAATGTAACACACCAGCTTTAAATAGTGTAGATAATGTAACAGACCAGCTTTAATTTGTGTAGATAATGTAACACACCAGCTTTAATTTGTGTAGACAATGAAACACGCCAGCCAAAATTGCTCAAGATATTGAAACACACCAGTTTCAGTTGGTCTAGATAAGGTTAAACAACAAATTAAATTGATGTAGATAATGTAACATACCAGCTTTAATTGATGTAGATAACGTAACACAGCAGCTTTAATTGGTGTAGATAATGTAACAGACCAGCTTGAAATAGTGTAGATAATGTAACACACCACCTTTCATCTGTGTAGATAATTTAACACACCACCAGCTTTAATTGGTGCAGATAATGTAATGCGCCAGCTTTAATTGGTGTAGGTAATGTAACATACCCGCTTTAATTGGTGTAGATAATGTAACAAACCAGCTTTAATTGGTGTGGATAATATAACACACCTGCTTTAATTGGTGGTGTTAATGTCATGCAGCAGCTTTAATTGATGTAGATAATATAACACATCAGCTTTAATTGATCTTGTTAATGTACATACCAGCGTTCATTCATGCAGAGAATGTAACACACCAGCTTTAATTGAAGTAGATATTGTTCCACACTAGCTTCAATTGATGTAGATCATGTAAAACACCAGCTTTAATTGGTGCAGATAATGTAACACACCAGCTTTAATTGGTGCAGATATTGTAACACACCAGCTTTAATTGAAATAGATCATGTAACACACCAGCTTCAATTGATGTAGATAATGTAACACACCTGCTTTATTTATGAAGATAATGTAACACACCAGCTTTAATTGGTGTAGATAATGTAAGACACCAGCTTCAATTAGTCTAGATATGGTCAAAAAACAACTTTAATTGATGTAGATAATGTAACACACCAGCTTTAATTGGTCTAGGTAATGTAACACACCAGCTTTAAATGGTGTAGATAATGTATCAGACCAACTTTAACTGGTGTAGTTAATGTAATACGCCAGCTTTACTTGCCGTAGGTAATGTAACAAACCAGCTTTAATTGGTGTAGATAATGTAACAAACCAGCTTTAATTGGTGTGGATAATATAACACACCTGCTTTAATTGGTGGTGTTAATGTCATGCAGCAGCTTTAATTGATGTAGATAATATAAAACACCAGCTTTAATTGCTGTTGTTAATGTACATACCAGCGTACATTCATGCAGAAAATGTAACACACCAGCTTTAATTGATGTAGATCATGTAACATACCAGCTTTAATTGGTGTAGATAGTATAACACACCAAATTTAATTGATGCAGGAAATCTAACACACCAGCTTTAATTGAAGTAGATCATGTAACACACCAGTTGTAATGTGTATAGATAATATAACACACCAGCTTTAATTGGTGTAGATAGTACAACACAACAAATTTATTTGATGTAGATAATGTAACACACCATCTATAAATGGTGTAGATAATGTAACACACCAGCATTAATAGGTGGTGCTAATGTAATGCAGCAGCTTTAATTGATGTAGATAATGTAACAAGGCAGCTTTAACTGGTGTAGATAATGTAACATATCAGCTTTAATTGGTGCAGATATTGTAACACACTAGCTTTAATTGGTGCAGATAATGTAACACACCAGCTTTAATTGGTGTAGATAATGTAAGAAGCAGGCTTTAATTGGTCTAGAAAATGTAACAGACTAGCTTTAATTGGTGCAGATAATGTAACGCACCAATCTGTAATTGGTGTAGATAATGTAACACACCACCTTTCATTTGTCTAGATAATGTAACACACCACCAGCTTTAATTGGTGCAGATAATGTAATGCACCAGCTTTAATTGGTGTAGATAATGTAACAAGGCAGCTTTAATTGGTGTAGATAATGTAACAAACCAGCTTTAATTGGTGTGGATAATATAACATACCTGCTTTAATTGGTGGTGTTAATGTAATGCAGCAGCTTTAATTGATGTAGTTAATATAACACACCAGCTTTAATTGATGTTGTTAATGTACATACCAGACTACATTCATGCAGAGAATGTAACATACCAGCTTTAATTGAAGTAGATATTGTTCCACACCAGCTTCAATTGATGTAGGTAATGTAACACACCACTTTTAATTGGTGTAGATAGTATAACACACCAAATTTAATTGATGTAGGAAATCTAACACACCAGCTTTAATTGGTGCAGATATTGTAACACACCAGCTTTAATTGAAGTAGATCATGTAACACACCAGTTGTAATGTGTATAGATAATGTAACATACCAGCTTTAATTGGTGTAGATAATGTAACAAGTCAGCTTTAATTGGTGTAGATAATATAACTTATCAGCTTTAATTGGTGCAGATAATGTAACACACCAGCTTTAATTGCTGCAGATAATGTAACGCACCAGCTTTAATTGGTGCAGATAATGTAACACACCAGTTTTAATTGGTGTAGATAATGTAACACACCAGCTTGAAATAGTGTAGATGATGTAACACACCACCTTTCATTTGTGTAGATAATGTAACACACTACCAGCTTTAATTGGTGCAGAGAATGTAATGCGCCAGCTTTAATTGGTGTAGGTAACGTAACAAACCTGCTTTAATTGGAGTAGATAACGTAACAAACCAGCTTTAATTAGTGTGGATAATATAACAAACCAGCTTCAATTGGTCTAGATAAGGTAAAACAACAACTTTAATTGATGTAGATAATGTAACACACTAGCTTTAAATGGTGCAGAAAATGTAACACACCAGTTTTAATTGATGTAGATAACATAACACACCAGCATTAATTTGTGTAGATAATGTAACACACCAGCTTTAATTTGTGTAGATAATGAAACACGCCAGCCAAAATTGCTGAAGATATTGAAACACACCAGTTTCTGTTGGTCTAGATAAGGTTAAACAACAACCTTAATTGATGTAGATAATGTAACACACCAGCTTTAATTGATGTAGATAACGTAACACACCAGCTTTAATTGGTGTAGATAATATAACAGAACAGCTTGACATAGTGTAGATAACGTAACACACCACCAGCTTTAATTGGTGTAGATAATGTAATGCGCCAGCTTTACTTGCCGTAGGTAATGTAACAAACCAGCTTTAATTGGTGTAGATAATGTAACAAACCAGCTTTAATTGGTGTGGATAATATAACACACCTGCTTTAATTGGTGGTGTTAATGTCATGCAGCAGCTTTAATTGATGTAAATAATATAAAACACCAGCTTTAATTGCTGTTGTTAATGTACATACCAGCGTACATTCATGCAGAAAATGTAACACACCAGCTTTAATTGATGTAGATCATGTAACATACCAGCTTTAATTGGTGTAGATAGTATAACACACCAAATTTAATTGATGTAGGAAATCTAACACACCAGCTTTAATTGGTGTAGATAGTACAACACAACAAATTTATTTGATGTAGATAATGTAACACACCAGCTATAAATGGTGTAGATAATGTAACACACCAGCTTTAAATGGTGTAGATAATGTAACACACCAGCATTAATAGGTGGTGCTAATATAATGCAGCAGCTTTAATTGGTGTAGATAATGTAACAAGGCAGCTTTAATTGGTGTAGATAATGTAACATATCAGCTTTAATTGGTGCAGATATTGTAACACACTAGCTTTAATTGGTGCAGATAATGTAACACACCAGCTTTAATTGGTGTAGATAATGTAAGAAGCAGGCTTTAATTGGTCTAGAAAATGTAACAGACTAGCTTTAATTGGTGCAGATAATGTAACGCACCAATCTGTAATTGGTGTAGATAATGTAACACACCAGCTTTAATTGGTGTAGATAATGTAAGAAGCAGGCTTTAATTGGTCTAGATAATGTAACACACCAGCTTTAATTGCTGTAGATAATATCACCCACCTGCTGTAATTGGTTGTGCTAATGCAATGCACCAGCTTTAATTGTGTAGACAATGTAACACACCAGCTTTAATTGATGTAGATAACGTAACACACCAGCTTTAATTGGTGCAGATAATGTAACAGACCAGCTTTAAATAGTGTAGATAATGTAACACACCAGCTTTAATTTGCATAGATAATGTAACACACAAGCTTTAATTGGTGAAGATAATGTGATGCGCCAGCTTTAATTGGTGTAGGTAATGTAACAAACCAGCTTTAATTGGTGCAGATAATGTAACACACCAGCTTTAAATAGTGTAGATAATGTAACAGACCAGCTTTAATTTGTGTAGATAATGTAACACACCAGCTTTAATTTGTGTAGACAATGAAACACGCCAGCCAAAATTGCTCAAGATATTGAAACACACCAGTTTCAGTTGGTCTAGATAAGGTTAAACAACAAATTAAATTGATGTAGATAATGTAACATACCAGCTTTAATTGATGTAGATAACGTAACACAGCAGCTTTAATTGGTGTAGATAATGTAACAGACCAGCTTTAAATAGTGTAGATAATGTAACACACCACCTTTCATCTGTGTAGATAATTTAACACAACAGCAGCTTTAATTGGTGCAGATAATGTAATGCGCCAGCTTTAATTGGTGTAGGTAATGTAACAAACCAGCTTTAATTGGTGCAGATAATGTAACACACCAGCTTTAAATAGTGTAGATAATGTAACAGACCAGCTTTAATTTGTGTAGATAATGTAACACACCAGCTTTAATTTGTGTAGACAATGAAACACGCCAGCCAAAATTGCTCAAGATATTGAAACACACCAGTTTCAGTTGGTCTAGATAAGGTTAAACAACAAATTAAATTGATGTAGATAATGTAACATACCAGCTTTAATTGATGTAGATAACGTAACACAGCAGCTTTAATTGGTGTAGATAATGTAACAGACCAGCTTGAAATAGTGTAGATAATGTAACACACCACCTTTCATCTGTGTAGATAATTTAACACACCACCAGCTTTAATTGGTGCAGATAATGTAATGCGCCAGCTTTAATTGGTGTAGGTAATGTAACATACCCGCTTTAATTGGTGTAGATAATGTAACAAACCAGCTTTAATTGGTGTGGATAATATAACACACCTGCTTTAATTGGTGGTGTTAATGTCATGCAGCAGCTTTAATTGATGTAGATAATATAACACATCAGCTTTAATTGATCTTGTTAATGTACATACCAGCGTTCATTCATGCAGAGAATGTAACACACCAGCTTTAATTGAACTAGATATTGTTCCACACTAGCTTCAATTGATGTAGATCATGTAAAACACCAGCTTTAATTGGTGCAGATAATGTAACACACCAGCTTTAATTGGTGCAGATATTGTAACACACCAGCTTTAATTGAAATAGATCATGTAACACACCAGCTTCAATTGATGTAGATAATGTAACACACCTGCTTTATTTATGAAGATAATGTAACACACCAGCTTTAATTGGTGTAGATAATGTAAGACACCAGCTTCAATTAGTCTAGATATGGTCAAAAAACAACTTTAATTGATGTAGATAATGTAACACACCAGCTTTAATTGGTCTAGGTAATGTAACACACCAGCTTTAAATGGTGTAGATAATGTATCAGACCAACTTTAACTGGTGTAGTTAATGTAATACGCCAGCTTTACTTGCCGTAGGTAATGTAACAAACCAGCTTTAATTGGTGTAGATAATGTAACAAACCAGCTTTAATTGGTGTGGATAATATAACACACCTGCTTTAATTGGTGGTGTTAATGTCATGCAGCAGCTTTAATTGATGTAGATAATATAAAACACCAGCTTTAATTGCTGTTGTTAATGTACATACCAGCGTACATTCATGCAGAAAATGTAACACACCAGCTTTAATTGATGTAGATCATGTAACATACCAGCTTTAATTGGTGTAGATAGTATAACACACCAAATTTAATTGATGCAGGAAATCTAACACACCAGCTTTAATTGAAGTAGATCATGTAACACACCAGTTGTAATGTGTATAGATAATATAACACACCAGCTTTAATTGGTGTAGATAGTACAACACAACAAATTTATTTGATGTAGATAATGTAACACACCATCTATAAATGGTGTAGATAATGTAACACACCAGCATTAATAGGTGGTGCTAATGTAATGCAGCAGCTTTAATTGATGTAGATAATGTAACAAGGCAGCTTTAACTGGTGTAGATAATGTAACATATCAGCTTTAATTGGTGCAGATATTGTAACACACTAGCTTTAATTGGTGCAGATAATGTAACACACCAGCTTTAATTGGTGTAGATAATGTAAGAAGCAGGCTTTAATTGGTCTAGAAAATGTAACAGACTAGCTTTAATTGGTGCAGATAATGTAACGCACCAATCTGTAATTGGTGTAGATAATGTAACACACCACCTTTCATTTGTCTAGATAATGTAACACACCACCAGCTTTAATTGGTGCAGATAATGTAATGCACCAGCTTTAATTGGTGTAGATAATGTAACAAGGCAGCTTTAATTGGTGTAGATAATGTAACAAACCAGCTTTAATTGGTGTGGATAATATAACATACCTGCTTTAATTGGTGGTGTTAATGTAATGCAGCAGCTTTAATTGATGTAGTTAATATAACACACCAGCTTTAATTGATGTTGTTAATGTACATACCAGACTATATTCATGCAGAGAATGTAACATACCAGCTTTAATTGAAGTAGATATTGTTCCACACCAGCTTCAATTGATGTAGGTAATGTAACACACCACTTTTAATTGGTGTAGATAGTATAACACACCAAATTTAATTGATGTAGGAAATCTAACACACCAGCTTTAATTGGTGCAGATATTGTAACACACCAGCTTTAATTGAAGTAGATCATGTAACACACCAGTTGTAATGTGTATAGATAATGTAACATACCAGCTTTAATTGGTGTAGATAATGTAACAAGTCAGCTTTAATTGGTGTAGATAATATAACTTATCAGCTTTAATTGGTGCAGATAATGTAACACACCAGCTTTAATTGCTGCAGATAATGTAACGCACCAGCTTTAATTGGTGCAGATAATGTAACAGACCAGTTTTAATTGGTGTAGATAATGTAACACACCAGCTTGAAATAGTGTAGATGATGTAACACACCACCTTTCATTTGTGTAGATAATGTAACACACTACCAGCTTTAATTGGTGCAGAGAATGTAATGCGCCAGCTTTAATTGGTGTAGGTAACGTAACAAACCTGCTTTAATTGGAGTAGATAACGTAACAAACCAGCTTTAATTAGTGTGGATAATATAACAAACCAGCTTCAATTGGTCTAGATAAGGTAAAACAACAACTTTAATTGATGTAGATAATGTAACACACTAGCTTTAAATGGTGCAGAAAATGTAACACACCAGTTTTAATTGATGTAGATAACATAACACACCAGCATTAATTTGTGTAGATAATGTAACACACCAGATTTAATTTGTGTAGATAATGAAACACGCCAGCCAAAATTGCTGAAGATATTGAAACACACCAGTTTCTGTTGGTCTAGATAAGGTTAAACAACAACCTTAATTGATGTAGATAATGTAACACACCAGCTTTAATTGGTGTAGATAATATAACAGAACAGCTTGACATAGTGTAGATAACGTAACACACCACCAGCTTTAATTGGTGTAGATAATGTAATGTGCCAGCTTTACTTGCCGTAGGTAATGTAACAAACCAGCTTTAATTGGTGTAGATAATGTAACAAACCAGCTTTAATTGGTGTGGATAATATAACACACCTGCTTTAATTGGTGGTGTTAATGTCATGCAGCAGCTTTAATTGATGTAAATAATATAAAACACCAGCTTTAATTGCTGTTGTTAATGTACATACCAGCGTACATTCATGCAGAAAATGTAACACACCAGCTTTAATTGATGTAGATCATGTAACATACCAGCTTTAATTGGTGTAGATAGTATAACACACCAAATTTAATTGATGTAGGAAATCTAACACACCAGCTTTAATTGGTGTAGATAGTACAACACAACAAATTTATTTGATGTAGATAATGTAACACACCAGCTATAAATGGTGTAGATAATGTAACACACCAGCTTTAAATGGTGTAGATAATGTAACACACCAGCATTAATAGGTGGTGCTAATATAATGCAGCAGCTTTAATTGGTGTAGATAATGTAACAAGGCAGCTCTAATTGGTGTAGATAATGTAACATATCAGCTTTAATTGGTGCAGATATTGTAACACACTAGCTTTAATTGGTGCAGATAATGTAACACACCAGCTTTAATTGGTGTAGATAATGTAAGAAGCAGGCTTTAATTGGTCTAGAAAATGTAACAGACTAGCTTTAATTGGTGCAGATAATGTAACGCACCAATCTGTAATTGGTGTAGATAATGTAACACACCAGCTTTAATTGGTGTAGATAATGTAAGAAGCAGGCTTTAATTGGTCTAGATAATGTAACACACCAGCTTTAATTGCTGTAGATAATATCACCCACCTGCTGTAATTGGTTGTGCTAATGCAATGCACCAGCTTTAATTGTGTAGACAATGTAACACACCAGCTTTAATTGATGTAGATAACGTAACACACCAGCTTTAATTGGTGCAGATAATGTAACAGACCAGCTTTAAATAGTGTAGATAATGTAACACACCAGCTTTAATTTGCATAGATAATGTAACACACAAGCTTTAATTGGTGAAGATAATGTGATGCGCCAGCTTTAATTGGTGTAGGTAATGTAACAAACCAGCTTTAATTGGTGCAGATAATGTAACACACCAGCTTTAAATAGTGTAGATAATGTAACAGACCAGCTTTAATTTGTGTAGATAATGTAACACACCAGCTTTAATTTGTGTAGACAATGAAACACGCCAGCCAAAATTGCTCAAGATATTGAAACACACCAGTTTCAGTTGGTCTAGATAAGGTTAAACAACAAATTAAATTGATGTAGATAATGTAACATACCAGCTTTAATTGATGTAGATAACGTAACACAGCAGCTTTAATTGGTGTAGATAATGTAACAGACCAGCTTTAAATAGTGTAGATAATGTAACACACCACCTTTCATCTGTGTAGATAATTTAACACAACAGCAGCTTTAATTGGTGCAGATAATGTAATGCGCCAGCTTTAATTGGTGTAGGTAATGTAACAAACCAGCTTTAATTGGTGCAGATAATGTAACACACCAGCTTTAAATAGTGTAGATAATGTAACAGACCAGCTTTAATTTGTGTAGATAATGTAACACACCAGCTTTAATTTGTGTAGACAATGAAACACGCCAGCCAAAATTGCTCAAGATATTGAAACACACCAGTTTCAGTTGGTCTAGATAAGGTTAAACAACAAATTAAATTGATGTAGATAATGTAACATACCAGCTTTAATTGATGTAGATAACGTAACACAGCAGCTTTAATTGGTGTAGATAATGTAACAGACCAGCTTGAAATAGTGTAGATAATGTAACACACCACCTTTCATCTGTGTAGATAATTTAACACACCACCAGCTTTAATTGGTGCAGATAATGTAATGCGCCAGCTTTAATTGGTGTAGGTAATGTAACATACCCGCTTTAATTGGTGTAGATAATGTAACAAACCAGCTTTAATTGGTGTGGATAATATAACACACCTGCTTTAATTGGTGGTGTTAATGTCATGCAGCAGCTTTAATTGATGTAGATAATATAACACATCAGCTTTAATTGATCTTGTTAATGTACATACCAGCGTTCATTCATGCAGAGAATGTAACACACCAGCTTTAATTGAAGTAGATATTGTTCCACACTAGCTTCAATTGATGTAGATCATGTAAAACACCAGCTTTAATTGGTGCAGATAATGTAACACACCAGCTTTAATTGGTGCAGATATTGTAACACACCAGCTTTAATTGAAATAGATCATGTAACACACCAGCTTCAATTGATGTAGATAATGTAACACACCTGCTTTATTTATGAAGATAATGTAACACACCAGCTTTAATTGGTGTAGATAATGTAAGACACCAGCTTCAATTAGTCTAGATATGGTCAAAAAACAACTTTAATTGATGTAGATAATGTAACACACCAGCTTTAATTGGTCTAGGTAATGTAACACACCAGCTTTAAATGGTGTAGATAATGTATCAGACCAACTTTAACTGGTGTAGTTAATGTAATACGCCAGCTTTACTTGCCGTAGGTAATGTAACAAACCAGCTTTAATTGGTGTAGATAATGTAACAAACCAGCTTTAATTGGTGTGGATAATATAACACACCTGCTTTAATTGGTGGTGTTAATGTCATGCAGCAGCTTTAATTGATGTAGATAATATAAAACACCAGCTTTAATTGCTGTTGTTAATGTACATACCAGCGTACATTCATGCAGAAAATGTAACACACCAGCTTTAATTGATGTAGATCATGTAACATACCAGCTTTAATTGGTGTAGATAGTATAACACACCAAATTTAATTGATGCAGGAAATCTAACACACCAGCTTTAATTGAAGTAGATCATGTAACACACCAGTTGTAATGTGTATAGATAATATAACACACCAGCTTTAATTGGTGTAGATAGTACAACACAACAAATTTATTTGATGTAGATAATGTAACACACCATCTATAAATGGTGTAGATAATGTAACACACCAGCATTAATAGGTGGTGCTAATGTAATGCAGCAGCTTTAATTGATGTAGATAATGTAACAAGGCAGCTTTAACTGGTGTAGATAATGTAACATATCAGCTTTAATTGGTGCAGATATTGTAACACACTAGCTTTAATTGGTGCAGATAATGTAACACACCAGCTTTAATTGGTGTAGATAATGTAAGAAGCAGGCTTTAATTGGTCTAGAAAATGTAACAGACTAGCTTTAATTGGTGCAGATAATGTAACGCACCAATCTGTAATTGGTGTAGATAATGTAACACACCACCTTTCATTTGTCTAGATAATGTAACACACCACCAGCTTTAATTGGTGCAGATAATGTAATGCACCAGCTTTAATTGGTGTAGATAATGTAACAAGGCAGCTTTAATTGGTGTAGATAATGTAACAAACCAGCTTTAATTGGTGTGGATAATATAACATACCTGCTTTAATTGGTGGTGTTAATGTAATGCAGCAGCTTTAATTGATGTAGTTAATATAACACACCAGCTTTAATTGATGTTGTTAATGTACATACCAGACTACATTCATGCAGAGAATGTAACATACCAGCTTTAATTGAAGTAGATATTGTTCCACACCAGCTTCAATTGATGTAGGTAATGTAACACACCACTTTTAATTGGTGTAGATAGTATAACACACCAAATTTAATTGATGTAGGAAATCTAACACACCAGCTTTAATTGGTGCAGATATTGTAACACACCAGCTTTAATTGAAGTAGATCATGTAACACACCAGTTGTAATGTGTATAGATAATGTAACATACCAGCTTTAATTGGTGTAGATAATGTAACAAGTCAGCTTTAATTGGTGTAGATAATATAACTTATCAGCTTTAATTGGTGCAGATAATGTAACACACCAGCTTTAATTGCTGCAGATAATGTAACGCACCAGCTTTAATTGGTGCAGATAATGTAACAGACCAGTTTTAATTGGTGTAGATAATGTAACACACCAGCTTGAAATAGTGTAGATGATGTAACACACCACCTTTCATTTGTGTAGATAATGTAACACACTACCAGCTTTAATTGGTGCAGAGAATGTAATGCGCCAGCTTTAATTGGTGTAGGTAACGTAACAAACCTGCTTTAATTGGAGTAGATAATGTAACAAACCAGCTTTAATTAGTGTGGATAATATAACAAACCAGCTTCAATTGGTCTAGATAAGGTAAAACAACAACTTTAATTGATGTAGATAATGTAACACACTAGCTTTAAATGGTGCAGAAAATGTAACACACCAGTTTTAATTGATGTAGATAACATAACACACTAGCATTAATTTGTGTAGATAATGTAACACACCAGCTTTAATTTGTGTAGGTAATGTAACACACCAGCTTCAATTAGTCTAGATAAGGTCAAACAACAACTTTAATTGATGTAGATAGTGTAACACACCAGCTTTAATTGTTGTAGATAATATCACCCACAAGCTGTAATTGCTGGTGCCAATATAATGCAGCAGCTTTAATTGGTGTAGATGATGTAACACAGTAGCTTTAATCGGCGTAGATAATGTAAAAAGGCAGCTTTAATTGGTGTAGATAATGTAATACACCAGCTTTAAATGGCGCAGATAAGGTTACACACCAGCTTTAATTTGCGTAGATAATGTAACACACCAGCTTTAATTGGTGCAGATAATGTAATGCGCCAGCTTTAATTGGTGTAGGTAATGTGACAAACCAGCTTTAATTGGTGCAGATAATGTAACAGACCAGCTTTAAATAGTGTAGATAATGTAACACACCAGCTTTAATTTGTGTAGATAATGAACACGCTAGCCAAAATTGCTGAAGATATTGAAACACACGAGTTTCAGTTGGTCTAGATAAGGTTACACAACAACTTTAATTGATGTATATAATGTAACACAACAGCTTTAATTGATGTAGTTAACATAACACAGCAGCTTTAATTGGTGTAGATAATGTAACAAACCAGCTTTAATTGGTGCAGATATTGTAACACACCACCTTTCATTTGTGTAGACAATGTAACACACCACCAGCTTTAATTGGTGCAGATAATGTAATGCACCAGCTTTAATTGGTGCAAGTAATGTAACAAACCCGCTTTAATTGGTGTAGATAATGTAACAAACCAGCTTTAATTGGTGTGGATAATATAACACACCTGCTTTAATTGGTGGTGTTAATGTAATGCAGCAGCTTTAATTGATGTAGTTAATATAACACACCAGCTTTAATTGATTTTGTTAATGTACATACCAGCGTTCATGCGTGCAGAGAATGTAACACACCAGCTTTAATTGAAGTAGATATTGTTTCACACCAGCTTCAATTGATGTAGATCATGTAAAACACCAGCTTTAATTGGTGTAGATAATGTAACAGACCAGCTTTAATATTGTAGATAATGTAACACACCAGCTTTAATTGGTGCAGATATTGTAACACACCAGCTTTAATTGAAGTAGATCATGTAACACACCAGTTGTAATGTGTATAGATAATGTAACATACCAGTTTAATTGGTGTAGATAATGTAGCACACCAGCTTTAATTGGTGTAGATAATGTAACAAGGCAGCTTTAATTGGTGTAGATAATGTAACACACCAGCTTTAATTGAAGTAGATATTGTTCCACACCAGCTTCAATTGATGTAGGTAATGTAACACACCAGTTTTAATTGGTGTAGATAGTATAACACACCAAATTTAATTGATGTAGGAAATATAACACACCAGCTTTAATTGGTGCAAATATTGTAACACACCAGCTTTAATTGAAGTAGATCATGTAACACACCAGTTGTAATGTGTATAGATAATGTAACATACCAGCTTTAATTGGTGTAGATAATGTAACAAGTCAGCTTTAATTGGTGTAGATAATGTAACTTATCAGCTTTAATTGGTGCAGATAATGTAACACACCAGCTTTAATTGCTGCAGATAATGTAACGCACCAGCTTTAATTGGTGCAGATAATGTAACAGACCAGTTTTAATTGGTGTAGATAATGTAACACACCAGCTTGAAATAGTGTAGATAATGTAACACACCACCTTTCATTTGTGTAGATAATGTAACACACTACCAGCTTTAATTGGTGCAGAGAATGTAATGCGCCAGCTTTAATTGGTGTAGGTAATGTAACAAACCTGCTTTAATTGGAGTAGATAATGTAACAAACCAGCTTTAATTAGTGTGGATAATGTAACAAACCAGCTTCAATTGGTCTAGATAAGGTAAAACAACAACTTTAATTGATGTAGATAATGTAACACACTAGCTTTAAATGGTGCAGAAAATGTAACACACCAGTTTTAATTGATGTAGATAACATAACACACCAGCATTAATTTGTGTAGATAATGTAACACACCAGATTTAATTTGTGTAGATAATGAAACACGCCAGCCAAAATTGCTGAAGATATTGAAACACACCAGTTTCTGTTGGTCTAGATAAGGTTAAACAACAACCTTAATTGATGTAGATAATGTAACACACCAGCTTTAATTGATGTAGATAACGTAACACACCAGCTTTAATTGGTGTAGATAATATAACAGAACAGCTTGACATAGTGTAGATAACGTAACACACCACCAGCTTTAATTGGTGTAGATAATGTAATGCGCCAGCTTTACTTGCCGTAGGTAATGTAACAAATCAGCTTTAATTGGTGTAGATAATGTAACAAACCAGCTTTAATTGGTGTGG
Source organism: Carcharodon carcharias (assembly GCF_017639515.1). Taxonomy (NCBI): domain Eukaryota; kingdom Metazoa; phylum Chordata; class Chondrichthyes; order Lamniformes; family Lamnidae; genus Carcharodon; species Carcharodon carcharias. The sequence continues at coordinate 45,490,903 of NC_054491.1, forward strand.
ATAATATAACACACCTGCTTTAATTGGTGGTGTTAATGTCATGCAGCAGCTTTAATTGATGTAAATAATATAAAACACCAGCTTTAATTGCTGTTGTTAATGTACATACCAGCGTACATTCATGCAGAGAATGTAACACACCAGCTTTAATTGAAGTAGATATTGTTTCACACCAGCTTCAATTGATGTAGATCATGTAAAACACCAGCTTTAATTGGTGTAGATAATGTAACAGACCAGCTTTAATATTGTAGATAATGTAACACACCAGCTTTAATTGGTGCAGATATTGTAACACACCAGCTTTAATTGAAGTAGATCATGTAACACACCAGTTGTAATGTGTATAGATAATGTAACATACCAGTTTAATTGGTGTAGATAATGTAGCACACCAGCTTTAATTGGTGTAGATAATGTAACAAGGCAGCTTTAATTGGTGTAGATAATGTAACACACCAGCTTTAATTGGTGTGGATATTATAACACACCTGCTTTAATTGGTGGTGTTAATGTAATGCAGCAGCTTTAATTGATGTAGATAATATAAAACACCAGCTTTAATTGATTTTGTTAATGTACATACCAGCGTACATTCATGCAAAGAATGTAACATACCAGCTTTAATTGAAGTAGATATTGTTCCACACCAGCTTCAATTGATGTAGGTAATGTAACACACCAGTTTTAATTGGTGTAGATAGTATAACACACCAAATTTAATTGATGTAGGAAATATAACACACCAGCTTTAATTGGTGCAGATATTGTAACACACCAGCTTTAATTGAAGTAGATCATGTAACACACCAGTTGTAATGTGTATAGATAATGTAACATACCAGCTTTAATTGGTGTAGATAATGTAACAAGTCAGCTTTAATTGGTGTAGATAATGTAAGTTATCAGCTTTAATTGGTGCAGATAATGTAACACACCAGCTTTAATTGCTGCAGATAATGTAACGCACCAGCTTTAATTGGTGCAGATAATGTAACAGACCAGTTTTAATTGGTGTAGATAATGTAACAGACCAGCTTGAAATAGTGTAGATAATGTAACACACCACCTTTCATTTGTGTAGATAATGTAACACACTACCAGCTTTAATTGGTGCAGAGAATGTAATGCGCCAGCTTTAATTGGTGTAGGTAATGTAACAAACCTGCTTTAATTGGAGTAGATAATGTAACAAACCAGTTTTAATTAGTGTGGATAATATAACAAACCAGCTTCAATTGGTCTAGATAAGGTAAAACAACAACTTTAATTGATGTAGATAATGTAACACACTAGCTTTAAATGGTGCAGAAAATGTAACACACCAGTTTTAATTGATGTAGATAACATAACACACCAGCATTAATTTGTGTAGATAATGTAACACACCACCTTTCATTTGTGTAGATAATTTAACACACCACCAGCTTTAATTGGTGCAGATAATGTAACAGACCAGCTTTAATAGTGTAGATAATGTAACACACCAGCTTTAAATGTGCAGATATTGTAACACATGAGCTTTAATTGATGTAGATCATGTAACACACCAGTTGTAATGTGTATAGATAATGTAAAATACCAGCTTTAATTGGTGTAGATAATGTAGCACACCAGCTTTAATGGGTGTAGATAATGTAACAAGGCAGCTTTAATTGGTGTAGATAATGTAACATATCAGCTTTAATAGGTGCAGATATTGTAACACACTAGCTTTAATGGGTGCACATAATGTAACACAACAGCTTTAATTGGTGCAGATAATGTAACGCACCATCTTTAATTGGTGCGGATAATGTAACGCACCAGCTTTAATTGGTGTAGATAATGTAACACACCAGCTTTAATTAGTGTAGATATTGTAAGACACAGGCTTTAATTGGTCTAGATAATGTAACAGACCAGTTTTAAATGCTGTAGATACTGTAACACACCAGCTTTAATAGTGTAGATAATGTTTAATTGGTGTAGATAATATAACACACCTGCTTTAATTGGTGTTGTTAATGTAATGCAGCAGCTTTAATTGATGTAGATAATATAAAACACCAGCTTTAATTGATGTTGTTAATGCACATACCAGCGTACATTCATGCAGAGAATGTAACACACCAGTTTTAATTGATGTAGATCATGTAACACACCAGCTTTAATTGGTGTAGATAGTATAACAGACCAAATTTAATTGATGTAGGAAATCAAACACACCAGCTTTAATTGAAGTAGATCATGTAACACACCAGTTGTAATGTGTACAGATAATATCACACACCAGCTTTAACTGGTGTAGATAGTACAACACAACAAATTTATTTGATGTAGATAATGTAACACACCAGCTATAAATGGTGTAGATAATGTAACACACCAGCTTTAATAGGTGGTGCTAATGCAATGCAGCAGCTTAAATTGGTGTAGATAATGTAACAAGGCAGCTTTATTTGGTGCAGATAATGTAACACAGCTGCTTTAATTGGTGCAGATAATGTAACGCACCAGATAATGTAACGCACCAGCTGTAATTGGTGTAGATAATGTAACACATCAACTTCAACTGATGTAGATCATGTAAAACACCAGCTTTAATTGGTGTAGATAATGTAACAGACCAGCTTTAATAGTGTAGATAATGTAACACACCAGCTTTAATTGATGCGGATATTGTAACACACCATCTTTAATTGAAGTATATCATGTAACACACCGGTTGTAATGTGTACAGATGATGTAAAATAACAGCTTTAAATGGTGTAGATAATGTAACAAACCAGCTTCAATTGATGTAGATAATGTAACACACCAGCTTTATTTATGTAGATAACGTAACACACCAGCTTCAATTAGTCTAGATAAGGTCAAACAACAACTTTAATTGATGTAGATAATGTAACACACCAGCTTTAATTGGTCTAGATAATGTAACACACCAGCTTTAATTGGTGCAGATAATGTAACACACCAGCTTTAATTAGTGTAGATATTGTAAGACACAGGCTTTAATTGGTCTAGAAAATGTAACAGACCAGTTTTAAATGCTGTAGATACTGTAACACACCAGCTTTAATAGTGTAGATAATGTTTAATTGGTGTGGATAATATAACACACCTGCTTTAATTGGTGTTGTTAATGTAATGCAGCAGCTTTAATTGATGTAGATAATATAAAACACCAGCTTTAATTGATGTTGTTAATGCACATACCAGCGTACATTCATGCAGAGAATGTAACACACCAGTTTTAATTGATGTAGATCATGTAACACACCAGCTTTAATTAGTGTAGATAGTATAACAGACCAAATTTAATTGATGTAGGAAATCAAACACACCAGCTTTAATTGAAGTAGATCATGTAACACACCAGTTGTAATGTGTACAGATAATATCACACACCAGCTTTAACTGGTGTAGATAGTACAACACAACAAATTTATTTGATGTAGATAATGTAACACACCAGCTATAAATGGTGTAGATAATGTAACACACCAGCTTTAATAGGTGGTGCTAATGCAATGCAGCAGCTTAAATTGGTGTAGATAATGTAACAAGGCAGCTTTATTTGGTGCAGATAATGTAACACAGCTGCTTTAATTGGTGCAGATAATGTAACGCACCAGATAATGTAACGCACCAGCTGTAATTGGTGTAGATAATGTAACACATCAAATTCAACTGATGTAGATCATGTAAAACACCAGCTTTAATTGGTGTAGATAATGTAACAGACCAGCTTTAATAGTGTAGATAATGTAACACACCAGCTTTAATTGATGCGGATATTGTAACACACCATCTTTAATTGAAGTATATCATGTAACACACCGGTTGTAATGTGTACAGATGATGTAAAATAACAGCTTCAAATGGTGTAGATAATGTAACAAACCAGCTTCAATTGATGTAGATAATGTAACACACCAGCTTTATTTATGTAGATAACGTAACACACCAGCTTCAATTAGTCTAGATAAGGTCAAACAACAACTTTAATTGATGTAGCTAATGTTACACACCAGCTTTAATTGGTCTAGATAATGTAACACACCAGCTTTAATTGGTGCAGATAAAATAACGCACCATCTTTAATGTGTGCGGATAATGTAACGCACCAGCTTTAATTGGTGTAGATAATGTAACACACCAGCTTTAATTAGTGTAGATATTGTAAGACACAGGCTTTAATTGGTCTAGAAAATGTAACAGACCAGCTTTAATTGGTGTAGATAATGTAAGACACAGGCTGTAATTGGTGTAGATAATGTAACACACCAGCTTTAATAGTGTAGGTAATGTAACACACCAGCTTCGATTGGTCTAGAAAAGGTCAAACAACAACTTTAATTGATGTAGATAGTGTAACACAGCAGCTTTAATTGTTATAGGTAATATCACACACCAGTTGTAATTGGTGGTGCCAATATAATGCAGCAGCTTTAATTGGTGTAGATAATGTAACACAGCAGCTTTAATTGGTGTAGATAATGTAAAAAGGCAGCTTTAATTGATGTAGATAATGTAATACATCAGCTTTAAATGGCGCAGATAAAATAACACACCAGCTTTAATTAATGAAGATAACGTAACACACCAGCTTTAATTGGTGCAGATAATGTAACAGACGAGCTTTAAATAGTGTAGATAATGTAACACACCAGCTTTAATTTGCGTAGATAATGTAACACACCAGCTTTAATTGGTGCAGATAATGTAATGCGCCAGCTTTAATTGGTGTGGGTAATGTGACAAACGAGCTTTAATTGGTGCAGATAATGTAATAGACCAGCTTTAAATAGTGTAGATAATGTAACACACCAGCTTCAATTGATGTAGATAATGTAAAACACCTGCTTTATTTATGTAGATAATGTAACACACCAGCTTTAATTGGTGTAGATAATGTAAGACACCAGCTTCAATTAGTCTAGATATGGTCAAAAAACAACTTTAATCGATGTTGATAATGTAACACACCAGCTTTAATTGGTCTATACAATGTAACACACCAGCTTTAAATGGTGTAGATAATGTAACAGACCAACTTTAATTGGTGTAGATAATGTAAGACACAGGCTGTAATTGGTGTAGATATTGTAACACACAAGCTTTAATATTGTAGGTAATGTAACACACCAGCTTCGATTAGTCTAGATAAGGTCAAACAACAACTTTAATTGATGTAGATAGTGTAACACACCAGCTTTAATTGTTGTAGATAATATCACCCACCAGCTGTAATTGGTGGTGCCAATATAATGCAGCAGCTTTAATTGATGTAGATGATGTAACACAGTAGCTTTAATTGGTGTAGATAATGTAAAAAGGCAGCTTTAATTGGTGTAGATAATGTAAAACACCAGCTTTAAATGGCGCAGATACCGTAACACACCAGCTTTAATTGGTGCAGATAATGTAACAGACGAGCTTTAAATAGTGTAGATAATGTAACACACCAGCTTTAATTTGCGTAGATAATGTAACACACCAGCTTTAATTGGTGCAGATAATGTAACACACCAGCTTTAATTTGTGTAGATAATGAAACACACCAGCCAAAATTGCTGAAGATATTGAAACACACCAGTTTCAGTTGGTCTAGATAAGGTTAAACAACAACTTTAATTGATGTAGTTAACGTAACACAGCAGCTTTAATCGGTGTAGATAATGTAACAAACCAGCTTTAATCGGTACAGATATTGTAACACACCACCTTTCATTTGTGTAGATAATGTAACACAACACCAGCTTTAATTGGTGCAGATAATGTAATGCACCAGCTTTAATTGGTGCAGGTAATGTAACAAACCAGCTTTAATTGGTGTAGATAATGTAACAGACCAGCTTGAAATAGTGTAGATAATGTAACACACCACCTTTCATTTGTGTAGATAATATAACACACTACCAGCTTTAATTGATGCAGATAATATAATGCGCCAGCTTTAATTGGTGTAGGTAATGTAACAAACCTGCTTTAATTGGAGTAAATAATGTAACAAACCAGCTTTAATTAGTGTGGATAATATAACAAACCAGCTTCAATTGGTCTAGATAAAGTAAAACAACAACTTTAATTGATGTAGATAATGTAACACACTAGCTTTAAATGGTGCAGAAAATGTAACACACCAGCTTTAATTGATGTAGATAATATAAAACACCAGCTTTAATTGATGTTGTTAATGTACATACCAGCGTACATTCATGCAGAAAATGTAACACACCAACTTTAATTGATGTAGATCATGTAACATACCAGCTTTAATTGGTGTACATAGTATAACACACCAAATTTAATTGATGTAGGAAATCTAACACATCAGCTTTAATTGAAGTAGATCATGTAACACAGCAGTTGTAATGTGTATAGATAATATAACACACCAGCTTTAATTGGTGTAGATAGTACAACACAACAAATTTATTTGATGTAGATAATGTAACACACCATCTATAAATGGTGTAGATAATGTAACACACCAGCTTTAAATGGTGTAGATAATGTAACACACCAGCATTAATAGGTGGTGCTAATATAATGCAGCAGCTTTAATTGATGTAGATAATGTAACAAGGCAGCTTTAACTGGTGTAGATAATGTAACATATCAGCTTTAATTGGTGCAGATATTGTAACACACTAGCTTTAATTGGTGCAGATAATGTAACACACCAGCTTTAATTGGTGTAGATAATGTAAGAAGCAGGCTTTAATTGGTCTAGAAAATGTAACAGACTAGCTTTAATTGGTGCAGATAATGTAACGCACCAATCTGTAATTGGTGTAGATAATGTAACACACCACCTTTCATTTGTCTAGATAATGTAACACACCACCAGCTTTAATTGGTCTAGATAATGTAATGCACCAGCTTTAATTGGTGTAGATAATGTAACAAGGCAGCTTTAATTGGTGTAGATAATGTAACAAACCAGCTTTAATTGGTGTGGATAATATAACATACCTGCTTTAATTGGTGGTGTTAATGTAATGCAGCAGCTTTAATTGATGTAGTTAATATAACACACCAGCTTTAATTGATGTTGTTAATGTACATACCAGACTACATTCATGCAGAGAATGTAACATACCAGCTTTAATTGAAGTAGATATTGTTCCACACCAGCTTCAATTGATGTAGGTAATGTAACACACCACTTTTAATTGGTGCAGATAGTATAACACACCAAATTTAATTGATGTAGGAAATCTAACACACCAGCTTTAATTGGTGCAGATATTGTAACACACCAGCTTTAATTGAAGTAGATCATGTAACACACCAGTTGTAATGTGTATAGATAATGTAACATACCAGCTTTAATTGGTGTAGATAATGTAACAAGTCAGCTTTAATTGGTGTAGATAATGTAACTTATCAGCTTTAATTGGTGCAGATAATGTAACACACTAGCTTTAATTGCTGCAGATAATGTAACGCACCAGCTTTAATTGGTGCAGATAATGTAACAGACCAGTTTTAATTGGTGTAGATAATGTAACACACCAGCTTGAAATAGTGTAGATAATGTAACACACCACCTTTCATTTGTGTAGATAATGTAACACACTACCAGTTTTAATTGGTGCAGAGAATGTAATGCGCCAGCTTTAATTGGTGTAGGTAATGTAACAAACCTGCTTTAATTGGAGTAGATAATGTAACAAACCAGCTTTAATTAGTGTGGATAATATAACAAACCAGCTTCAATTGGTCTAGATAAGGTAAAACAACAACTTTAATTGATGTAGATAATGTAACACACTAGCTTTAAATGGTGCAGAAAATGTAACACACTAGTTTTAATTGATGTAGATAACATAACACACCAGCATTAATTTGTGTAGATAATGTAACACACCAGCTTTAATTTGTGTAGATAATGAAACACGCCAGCCAAAATTGCTGAAGATATTGAAACACACCAGTTTCTGTTGGTCTAGATAAGGTTAAACAACAACCTTAATTGATGTAGATAATATAACACACCTGCTTTAATTGGTGGTGTTAATGTCAGGCAGCAGCTTTAATTGATGTAAATAATATAAAACACCAGCTTTAATTGCTGTTGTTAATGTACATACCAGCGTACATTCATGCAGAAAATGTAACACACCAGCTTTAATTGATGTAGATCATGTAACATACCAGCTTTAATTGGTGTAGATAGTATAACACACCAAATTTAATTGATGTAGGAAATCTAACACACCAGCTTTAATTGAAGTAGATCATGTAACACACCAGTTGTAATGTGTTTAGATAATATAACACACCAGCTTTAATTGGTGTAGATAGTACAACACAACAAATTTATTTGATGTAGATAATGTAACACACCAGCTATAAATGGTGTAGATAATATAACACACCAGCTTTAAATGGTGTAGATAATGTAACACACCAGCATTAATAGGTGGTGCTAATATAATGCAGCTGCTTTAATTGGTGTAGATAATGTAACAAGGCAGCTTTAATTGGTGTAGATAATGTAACATATCAGCTTTAATTGGTGCAGATATTGTAACACACTAGCTTTAATTGGTGCAGATAATGTAACACACCAGCTTTAATTGGTGTAGATAATGTAAGAAGCAGGCTTTAATTGGTCTAGAAAATGTAACAGACTAGCTTTAATTGGTGCAGATAATGTAACGCACCAATCTGTAATTGGTGTAGATAATGTAACACACCAGCTTTAATTGGTGTAGATAATGTAAGAAGCAGGCTTTAATTGGTCTAGATAATGTAACACACCAGCTTTAATTGCTGTAGATAATATCACCCACCTGCTGTAATTGGTTGTGCTAATGCAATGCACCAGCTTTAATTGTGTAGACAATGTAACACACCAGCTTTAATTGATGTAGATAACGTAACACACCAGCTTTAATTGGTGCAGATAATGTAACAGACCAGCTTTAAATAGTGTAGATAATGTAACACACCAGCTTTAATTTGCATAGATAATGTAACACACAAGATTTAATTGGTGAAGATAATGTGATGCGCCAGCTTTAATTGGTGTAGGTAATGTAACAAACCAGCTTTAATTGGTGCAGATAATGTAACACACCAGCTTTAAATAGTGTAGATAATGTAACAGACCAGCTTTAATTTGTGTAGATAATGTAACACACCAGCTTTAATTTGTGTAGACAATGAAACACGCCAGCCAAAATTGCTCAAGATATTGAAACACACCAGTTTCAGTTGGTCTAGATAAGGTTAAACAACAAATTAAATTGATGTAGATAATGTAACATACCAGCTTTAATTGATGTAGATAACGTAACACAGCAGCTTTAATTGATGTAGATAATGTAACAGACCAGCTTTAAATAGTGTAGATAATGTAACACACCACCTTTCATCTGTGTAGATAATTTAACACAACAGCAGCTTTAATTGGTGCAGATAATGTAATGCGCCAGCTTTAATTGGTGTAGGTAATGTAACAAACCAGCTTTAATTGGTGCAGATAATGTAACACACCAGCTTTAAATAGTGTAGATAATGTAACAGACCAGCTTTAATTTGTGTAGATAATGTAACACACCAGCTTTAATTTGTGTAGACAATGAAACACGCCAGCCAAAATTGCTCAAGATATTGAAACACACCAGTTTCAGTTGGTCTAGATAAGGTTAAACAACAAATTAAATTGATGTAGATAATGTAACATACCAGCTTTAATTGATGTAGATAACGTAACACAGCAGCTTTAATTGGTGTAGATAATGTAACAGACCAGCTTTAAATAATGTAGATAATGTAACACACCACCTTTCATCTGTGTAGATAATTTAACACAACAGCAGCTTTAATTGGTGCAGATAATGTAATGCGCCAGCTTTAATTGGTGTAGGTAATGTAACAAACCAGCTTTAATTGGTGCAGATAATGTAACACACCAGCTTTAAATAGTGTAGATAATGTAACAGACCAGCTTTAATTTGTGTAGATAATGTAACACACCAGCTTTAATTTGTGTAGACAATGAAACACGCCAGCCAAAATTGCTCAAGATATTGAAACACACCAGTTTCAGTTGGTCTAGATAAGGTTAAACAACAAATTAAATTGATGTAGATAATGTAACATACCAGCTTTAATTGATGTAGATAACGTAACACAGCAGCTTTAATTGGTGTAGATAATGTAACAGACCAGCTTGAAATAGTGTAGATAATGTAACACACCACCTTTCATCTGTGTAGATAATTTAACACACCACCAGCTTTAATTGGTGCAGATAATGTAATGCGCCAGCTTTAATTGGTGTAGGTAATGTAACATACCCGCTTTAATTGGTGTAGATAATGTAACAAACCAGCTTTAATTGGTGTGGATAATATAACACACCTGCTTTAATTGGTGGTGTTAATGTCATGCAGCAGCTTTAATTGATGTAGATAATATAACACATCAGCTTTAATTGATCTTGTTAATGTACATACCAGCGTTCATTCATGCAGAGAATGTAACACACCAGCTTTAATTGAAGTAGATATTGTTCCACACTAGCTTCAATTGATGTAGATCATGTAAAACACCAGCTTTAATTGGTGCAGATAATGTAACACACCAGCTTTAATTGGTGCAGATATTGTAACACACCAGCTTTAATTGAAATAGATCATGTAACACACCAGCTTCAATTGATGTAGATAATGTAACACACCTGCTTTATTTATGAAGATAATGTAACACACCAGCTTTAATTGGTGTAGATAATGTAAGACACCAGCTTCAATTAGTCTAGATATGGTCAAAAAACAACTTTAATTGATGTAGTTAATGTAATACGCCAGCTTTACTTGCCGTAGGTAATGTAACAAACCAGCTTTAATTGGTGTAGATAATGTAACAAACCAGCTTTAATTGGTGTGGATAATATAACACACCTGCTTTAATTGGTGGTGTTAATGTCATGCAGCAGCTTTAATTGATGTAGATAATATAAAACACCAGCTTTAATTGCTGTTGTTAATGTACATACCAGCGTACATTCATGCAGAAAATGTAACACACCAGCTTTAATTGATGTAGATCATGTAACATACCAGCTTTAATTGGTGTAGATAGTATAACACACCAAATTTAATTGATGCAGGAAATCTAACACACCAGCTTTAATTGAAGTAGATCATGTAACACACCAGTTGTAATGTGTATAGATAATATAACACACCAGCTTTAATTGGTGTAGATAGTACAACACAACAAATTTATTTGATGTAGATAATGTAACACACCATCTATAAATGGTGTAGATAATGTAACACACCAGCATTAATAGGTGGTGCTAATGTAATGCAGCAGCTTTAATTGATGTAGATAATGTAACAAGGCAGCTTTAACTGGTGTAGATAATGTAACATATCAGCTTTAATTGGTGCAGATATTGTAACACACTAGCTTTAATTGGTGCAGATAATGTAACACACCAGCTTTAATTGGTGTAGATAATGTAAGAAGCAGGCTTTAATTGGTCTAGAAAATGTAACAGACTAGCTTTAATTGGTGCAGATAATGTAACGCACCAATCTGTAATTGGTGTAGATAATGTAACACACCACCTTTCATTTGTCTAGATAATGTAACACACCACCAGCTTTAATTGGTGCAGATAATGTAATGCACCAGCTTTAATTGGTGTAGATAATGTAACAAGGCAGCTTTAATTGGTGTAGATAATGTAACAAACCAGCTTTAATTGGTGTGGATAATATAACATACCTGCTTTAATTGGTGGTGTTAATGTAATGCAGCAGCTTTAATTGATGTAGTTAATATAACACACCAGCTTTAATTGATGTTGTTAATGTACATACCAGACTACATTCATGCAGAGAATGTAACATACCAGCTTTAATTGAAGTAGATATTGTTCCACACCAGCTTCAATTGATGTAGGTAATGTAACACACCACTTTTAATTGGTGTAGATAGTATAACACACCAAATTTAATTGATGTAGGAAATCTAACACACCAGCTTTAATTGGTGCAGATATTGTAACACACCAGCTTTAATTGAAGTAGATCATGTAACACACCAGTTGTAATGTGTATAGATAATGTAACATACCAGCTTTAATTGGTGTAGATAATGTAACAAGTCAGCTTTAATTGGTGTAGATAATATAACTTATCAGCTTTAATTGGTGCAGATAATGTAACACACCAGCTTTAATTGCTGCAGATAATGTAACGCACCAGCTTTAATTGGTGCAGATAATGTAACACACCAGTTTTAATTGGTGTAGATAATGTAACACACCAGCTTGAAATAGTGTAGATGATGTAACACACCACCTTTCATTTGTGTAGATAATGTAACACACTACCAGCTTTAATTGGTGCAGAGAATGTAATGCGCCAGCTTTAATTGGTGTAGGTAACGTAACAAACCTGCTTTAATTGGAGTAGATAATGTAACAAACCAGCTTTAATTAGTGTGGATAATATAACAAACCAGCTTCAATTGGTCTAGATAAGGTAAAACAACAACTTTAATTGATGTAGATAATGTAACACACTAGCTTTAAATGGTGCAGAAAATGTAACACACCAGTTTTAATTGATGTAGATAACATAACACACCAGCATTAATTTGTGTAGATAATGTAACACACCAGATTTAATTTGTGTAGATAATGAAACACGCCAGCCAAAATTGCTGAAGATATTGAAACACACCAGTTTCTGTTGGTCTAGATAAGGTTAAACAACAACCTTAATTGATGTAGATAATGTAACACACCAGCATTAATTGATGTAGATAACGTAACACACCAGCTTTAATTGGTGTAGATAATATAACAGAACAGCTTGACATAGTGTAGATAACGTAACACACCACCAGCTTTAATTGGTGTAGATAATGTAATGCGCCAGCTTTACTTGCCGTAGGTAATGTAACAAACCAGCTTTAATTGGTGTAGATAATGTAACAAACCAGCTTTAATTGGTGTGGATAATATAACACACCTGCTTTAATTGGTGGTGTTAATGTCATGCAGCAGCTTTAATTGATGTAAATAATATAAAACACCAGCTTTAATTGCTGTTGTTAATGTACATACCAGCGTACATTCATGCAGAAAATGTAACACACCAGCTTTAATTGATGTAGATCATGTAACATACCAGCTTTAATTGGTGTAGATAGTATAACACACCAAATTTAATTGATGTAGGAAATCTAACACACCAGCTTTAATTGGTGTAGATAGTACAACACAACAAATTTATTTGATGTAGATAATGTAACACACCAGCTATAAATGGTGTAGATAATGTAACACACCAGCTTTAAATGGTGTAGATAATGTAACACACCAGCATTAATAGGTGGTGCTAATATAATGCAGCAGCTTTAATTGGTGTAGATAATGTAACAAGGCAGCTTTAATTGGTGTAGATAATGTAACATATCAGCTTTAATTGGTGCAGATATTGTAACACACTAGCTTTAATTGGTGCAGATAATGTAACACACCAGCTTTAATTGGTGTAGATAATGTAAGAAGCAGGCTTTAATTGGTCTAGAAAATGTAACAGACTAGCTTTAATTGGTGCAGATAATGTAACGCACCAATCTGTAATTGGTGTAGATAATGTAACACACCAGCTTTAATTGGTGTAGATAATGTAAGAAGCAGGCTTTAATTGGTCTAGATAATGTAACACACCAGCTTTAATTGCTGTAGATAATATCACCCACCTGCTGTAATTGGTTGTGCTAATGCAATGCACCAGCTTTAATTGTGTAGACAATGTAACACACCAGCTTTAATTGATGTAGATAACGTAACACACCAGCTTTAATTGGTGCAGATAATGTAACAGACCAGCTTTAAATAGTGTAGATAATGTAACACACCAGCTTTAATTTGCATAGATAATGTAACACACAAGCTTTAATTGGTGAAGATAATGTGATGCGCCAGCTTTAATTGGTGTAGGTAATGTAACAAACCAGCTTTAATTGGTGCAGATAATGTAACACACCAGCTTTAAATAGTGTAGATAATGTAACAGACCAGCTTTAATTTGTGTAGATAATGTAACACACCAGCTTTAATTTGTGTAGACAATGAAACACGCCAGCCAAAATTGCTCAAGATATTGAAACACACCAGTTTCAGTTGGTCTAGATAAGGTTAAACAACAAATTAAATTGATGTAGATAATGTAACATACCAGCTTTAATTGATGTAGATAACGTAACACAGCAGCTTTAATTGGTGTAGATAATGTAACAGACCAGCTTGAAATAGTGTAGATAATGTAACACACCACCTTTCATCTGTGTAGATAATTTAACACAACAGCAGCTTTAATTGGTGCAGATAATGTAATGCGCCAGCTTTAATTGGTGTAGGTAATGTAACAAACCAGCTTTAATTGGTGCAGATAATGTAACACACCAGCTTTAAATAGTGTAGATAATGTAACAGACCAGCTTTAATTTGTGTAGATAATGTAACACACCAGCTTTAATTTGTGTAGACAATGAAACACGCCAGCCAAAATTGCTCAAGATATTGAAACACACCAGTTTCAGTTGGTCTAGATAAGGTTAAACAACAAATTAAATTGATGTAGATAATGTAACATACCAGCTTTAATTGATGTAGATAACGTAACACAGCAGCTTTAATTGGTGTAGATAATGTAACAGACCAGCTTGAAATAGTGTAGATAATGTAACACACCACCTTTCATCTGTGTAGATAATTTAACACACCACCAGCTTTAATTGGTGCAGATAATGTAAGGCGCCAGCTTTAATTGGTGTAGGTAATGTAACATACCCGCTTTAATTGGTGTAGATAATGTAACAAACCAGCTTTAATTGGTGTGGATAATATAACACACCTGCTTTAATTGGTGGTGTTAATGTCATGCAGCAGCTTTAATTGATGTAGATAATATAACACATCAGCTTTAATTGATCTTGTTAATGTACATACCAGCGTTCATTCATGCAGAGAATGTAACACACCAGCTTTAATTGAAGTAGATATTGTTCCACACTAGCTTCAATTGATGTAGATCATGTAAAACACCAGCTTTAATTGGTGCAGATAATGTAACACACCAGCTTTAATTGGTGCAGATATTGTAACACACCAGCTTTAATTGAAATAGATCATGTAACACACCAGCTTCAATTGATGTAGATAATGTAACACACCTGCTTTATTTATGAAGATAATGTAACACACCAGCTTTAATTGGTGTAGATAATGTAAGACACCAGCTTCAATTAGTCTAGATATGGTCAAAAAACAACTTTAATTGATGTAGATAATGTAACACACCAGCTTTAATTGGTCTAGGTAATGTAACACACCAGCTTTAAATGGTGTAGATAATGTATCAGACCAACTTTAACTGGTGTAGTTAATGTAATACGCCAGCTTTACTTGCCGTAGGTAATGTAACAAACCAGCTTTAATTGGTGTAGATAATGTAACAAACCAGCTTTAATTGGTGTGGATAATATAACACACCTGCTTTAATTGGTGGTGTTAATGTCATGCAGCAGCTTTAATTGATGTAGATAATATAAAACACCAGCTTTAATTGCTGTTGTTAATGTACATACCAGCGTACATTCATGCAGAAAATGTAACACACCAGCTTTAATTGATGTAGATCATGTAACATACCAGCTTTAATTGGTGTAGATAGTATAACACACCAAATTTAATTGATGCAGGAAATCTAACACACCAGCTTTAATTGAAGTAGATCATGTAACACACCAGTTGTAATGTGTATAGATAATATAACACACCAGCTTTAATTGGTGTAGATAGTACAACACAACAAATTTATTTGATGTAGATAATGTAACACACCATCTATAAATGGTGTAGATAATGTAACACACCAGCATTAATAGGTGGTGCTAATGTAATGCAGCAGCTTTAATTGATGTAGATAATGTAACAAGGCAGCTTTAACTGGTGTAGATAATGTAACATATCAGCTTTAATTGGTGCAGATATTGTAACACACCAGCTTTAATTGGTGTAGATAATGTAAGAAGCAGGCTTTAATTGGTCTAGAAAATGTAACAGACTAGCTTTAATTGGTGCAGATAATGTAACGCACCAATCTGTAATTGGTGTAGATAATGTAACACACCACCTTTCATTTGTGTAGATGATGTAACACACCACCAGCTTTAATTGGTGCAGATAATGTAATGCACCAGCTTTAATTGGTGTAGATAATGTAACAAGGCAGCTTTAATTGGTGTAGATAATGTAACAAACCAGCTTTAATTGGTGTGGATAATATAACATACCTGCTTTAATTGGTGGTGTTAATGTAATGCAGCAGCTTTAATTGATGTAGTTAATATAACACACCAGCTTTAATTGATGTTGTTAATGTACATACCAGACTACATTCATGCAGAGAATGTAACATACCAGCTTTAATTGAAGTAGATATTGTTCCACACCAGCTTCAATTGATGTAGGTAATGTAACACACCACTTTTAATTGGTGTAGATAGTATAACACACCAAATTTAATTGATGTAGGAAATCTAACACACCAGCTTTAATTGGTGCAGATATTGTAACACACCAGCTTTAATTGAAGTAGATCATGTAACACACCAGTTGTAATGTGTATAGATAATGTAACATACCAGCTTTAATTGGTGTAGATAATGTAACAAGTCAGCTTTAATTGGTGTAGATAATATAACTTATCAGCTTTAATTGGTGCAGATAATGTAACACACCAGCTTTAATTGCTGCAGATAATGTAACGCACCAGCTTTAATTGGTGCAGATAATGTAACAGACCAGTTTTAATTGGTGTAGATAATGTAACACACCAGCTTGAAATAGTGTAGATGATGTAACACACCACCTTTCATTTGTGTAGATAATGTAACACACTACCAGCTTTAATTGGTGCTGAGAATGTAATGCGCCAGCTTTAATTGGTGTAGGTAATGTAACAAACCTGCTTTAATTGGAGTAGATAATGTAACAAACCAGCTTTAATTAGTGTGGATAATATAACAAACCAGCTTCAATTGGTCTAGATAAGGTAAAACAACAACTTTAATTGATGTAGATAATGTAACACACTAGCTTTAAATGGTGCAGAAAATGTAACACACCAGTTTTAATTGATGTAGATAACATAACACACCAGCATTAATTTGTGTAGATAATGTAACACACCAGCTTTAATTTGTGTAGGTAATGTAACATACCAGCTTCAATTAGTCTAGATAAGGTCAAACAACAACTTTAATTGATGTAGATAGTGTAACACACCAGCTTTAATTGTTGTAGATAATATCACCCACAAGCTGTAATTGCTGGTGCCAATATAATGCAGCAGCTTTAATTGGTGTAGATGATGTAACACAGTAGCTTTAATCGGCGTAGATAATGTAAAAAGGCAGCTTTAATTGGTGTAGATAATGTAATACACCAGCTTTAAATGGCGCAGATAAGGTTACACACCAGCTTTAATTTGCGTAGATAATGTAACACACCAGCTTTAATTGGTGCAGATAATGTAACAGAAAAGCTTTAAATAGTGTAGATAATGTAACACACCAGCTTTAATTTGTGTAGATAATGAACACGCTAGCCAAAATTGCTGAAGATATTGAAACACACGAGTTTCAGTTGGTCTAGATAAGGTTAAACAACAACTTTAATTGATGTATATAATGTAACACAACAGCTTTAATTGATGTAGTTAACATAACACAGCAGCTTTAATTGGTGTAGATAATGTAACAAACCAGCTTTAATTGGTGCAGATATTGTAACACACCACCTTTCATTTGTGTAGACAATGTAACACACCACCAGCTTTAATTGGTGCAGATAATGTAATGCACCAGCTTTAATTGGTGCAAGTAATGTAACAAACCAGCTTTAATTGGTGTAGATAATGTAACAAACCAGCTTTAACTGGTGTGGATAATATAACACACCTGCTTTAATTGGTGGTGTTAATGTAATGCAGCAGCTTTAATTGATGTAGTTAATATAACACACCAGCTTTAATTGATGTTGTTAATGTACATACCAGCGTTCATTCGTGCAGAGAATGTAACACACCAGCTTTAATTGAAGTAGATATTGTTTCACACCAGCTTCAATTGATGTAGATCATGTAAAACACCAGCTTTAATTGGTGTAGATAATGTAACAGACCAGCTTTAATATTGTAGATAATGTAACACACCAGCTTTAATTGGTGCAGATATTGTAACACACCAGCTTTAATTGAAGTAGATCATGTAACACACCAGTTGTAATGTGTATAGATAATGTAACATACCAGTTTAATTGGTGTAGATAATGTAGCACACCAGCTTTAATTGGTGTAGATAATGTAACAAGGCAGCTTTAATTGGTGTAGATAATGTAACACACCAGCTTTAATTGAAGTAGATATTGTTCCACACCAGCTTCAATTGATGTAGGTAATGTAACACACCACTTTTAATTGGTGTAGATAGTATAACACACCAAATTTAATTGATGTAGGAAATATAACACACCAGCTTTCATTGGTGCAGATATTGTAACACACCAGCTTTAATTGAAGTAGATCATGTAACACACCAGTTGTAATGTGTATAGATAATGTAACATACCAGCTTTAATTGGTGTAGATAATGTAACAAGTCAGCTTTAATTGGTGTAGATAATGTAACTTATCAGCTTTAATTGGTGCAGATAATGTAACACACCAGCTTTAATTGCTGCAGATAATGTAACGCACCAGCTTTAATTGGTGCAGATAATGTAACAGACCAGTTTTAATTGGTGTAGATAATGTAACACACCAGCTTGAAATAGTGTAGATAATGTAACACACCACCTTTCATTTGTGTAGATAATGTAACACCCTACCAGCTTTAATTGGTGCAGAGAATGTAATGCGCCAGCTTTAATTGGTGTAGGTAATGTAACAAACCTGCTTTAATTGGAGTAGATAATGTAACAAACCAGCTTTAATTAGTGTGGATAATATAACAAACCAGCTTCAATTGGTCTAGATAAGGTAAAACAACAACTTTAATTGTAGATAATGTAACACAATAGCTTTAAATGGTGCAGAAAATGTAACACACCAGTTTTAATTGATGTAGATAACATAACACACCAGCATTAATTTGTGTAGATAATGTAACACACCAGATTTAATTTGTGTAGATAATGAAACACGCCAGCCAAAATTGCTGAAGATATTGAAACACACCAGTTTCTGTTGGTCTAGATAAGGTTAAACAACAACCTTAATTGATGTAGATAATGTAACACACCAGCTTTAATTGATGTAGATAACGTAACACACCAGCTTTAATTGGTGTAGATAATATAACAGAACAGCTTGACATAGTGTAGATAACGTAACACACCACCAGCTTTAATTGGTGTAGATAATGTAATGCGCCAGCTTTACTTGCCGTAGGTAATGTAACAAACCAGCTTTAATTGGTGTAGATAATGTAACAAACCAGCTTTAATTGGTGTGGATAATATAACACACCTGCTTTAATTGGTGGTGTTAATGTCATGCAGCAGCTTTAATTGATGTAAATAATATAAAACACCAGCTTTAATTGCTGTTGTTAATGTACATACCAGCGTACATTCGTGCAGAGAATGTAACACACCAGCTTTAATTGAAGTAGATATTGTTTCACACCAGCTTCAATTGATGTAGATCATGCAAAACACCAGCTTTAATTGGTGTAGATAATGTAACAGACCAGCTTTAATATTGTAGATAATGTAACACACCAGCTTTAATTGGTGCAGATATTGTAACACACCAGCTTTGATTGAAGTAGATCATGTAACACACCAGTTGTAATGTGTATAGATAATGTAACATACCAGTTTAATTGGTGTAGATAATGTAGCACACCAGCTTTAATTGGTGTAGATAATGTAACAAGGCAGCTTTAATTGGTGTAGATAATGTAACACACCAGCTTTAATTGGTGTGGATATTATAACACACCTGCTTTAATTGGTGGCGTTAATGTAATGCAGCAGCTTTAATTGATGTAGATAATATAAAACACCAGCTTTAATTGATTTTGTTAATGTACATACCAGCGTACATTCATGCAAAGAATGTAACATACCAGCTTTAATTGAAGTAGATATTGTTCCACACCAGCTTCAATTGATGTAGGTAATGTAACACACCAGTTTTAATTGGTGTAGATAGTATAACACACCAAATTTAATTGATGTAGGAAATATAACACACCAGCTTTAATTGGTGCAGATATTGTAACACACCAGCTTTAATTGAAGTAGATCATGTAACACACCAGTTGTAATGTGTATAGATAATGTAACATACCAGCTTTAATTGGTGTAGATAATGTAACAAGTCAGCTTTAATTGGTGTAGATAATGTAACTTATCAGCTTTAATTGGTGCAGATAATGTAACACACCAGCTTTAATTGCTGCAGATAATGTAACGCACCAGCTTTAATTGGTGCAGATAATGTAACAGACCAGTTTTAATTGGTGTAGATAATGTAACACACCAGCTTGAAATAGTGTAGATAATGTAACACACCACCTTTCATTTGTGTAGATAATGTAACACACTACCAGCTTTAATTGGTGCAGAGAATGTAATGCGCCAGCTTTAATTGGTGTAGGTAATGTAACAAACCTGCTTTAATTGGAGTAGATAATGTAACAAACCAGCTTTAATTAGTGTGGATAATATAACAAACCAGCTTCAATTGGTCTAGATAAGGTAAAACAACAACTTTAATTGATGTAGATAATGTAACACACTAGCTTTAAATGGTGCAGAAAATGTAACACACCAGTTTTAATTGATGTAGATAACATAACACACCAGCATTAATTTGTGTAGATAATGTAACACACCAGATTTAATTTGTGTAGATAATGAAACACGCCAGCCAAAATTGCTGAAGATATTGAAACACACCAGTTTCTGTTGGTCTAGATAAGGTTAAACAACAACCTTAATTGATGTAGATAATGTAACACACCAGCTTTAATTGATGTAGATAACGTAACACACCAGCTTTAATTGGTGTAGATAATATAACAGAACAGCTTGACATAGTGTAGATAACGTAACACACCACCAGCTTTAATTGGTGTAGATAATGTAATGCGCCAGCTTTACTTGCCTTAGGTAATGTAACAAACCAGCTTTAATTGGTGTAGATAATGTAACAAACCAGCTTTAATTGGTGTGGATAATATAACACACCTGCTTTAATTGGTGGTGTTAATGTCATGCAGCAGCTTTAATTGATGTAAATAATATAAAACACCAGCTTTAATTGCTGTTGTTAATGTACATACCAGCGTACATTCGTGCAGAGAATGTAACACACCAGCTTTAATTGAAGTAGATATTGTTTCACACCAGCTTCAATTGATGTAGATCATGTAAAACACCAGCTTTAATTGGTGTAGATAATGTAACAGACCAGCTTTAATATTGTAGATAATGTAACACACCAGCTTTAATTGGTGCAGATATTGTAACACACCAGCTTTAATTGAAGTAGATCATGTAACACACCAGTTGTAATGTGTATAGATAATGTAACATACCAGTTTAATTGGTGTAGATAATGTAGCACACCAGCTTTAATTGGTGTAGATAATGTAACAAGGCAGCTTTAATTGGTGTAGATAATGTAACACACCAGCTTTAATTGGTGTGGATATTATAACACACCTGCTTTAATTGGTGGCGTTAATGTAATGCAGCAGCTTTAATTGATGTAGATAATATAAAACACCAGCTTTAATTGATTTTGTTAAAGTACATACCAGCGTACATTCATGCAAAGAATGTAACATACCAGCTTTAATTGAAGTAGATATTGTTCCACACCAGCTTCAATTGATGTAGGTAATGTAACACACCAGTTTTAATTGGTGTAGATAGTATAACACACCAAATTTAATTGATGTAGGAAATATAACACACCAGCTTTAATTGGTGCAGATATTGTAACACACCAGCTTTAATTGAAGTAGATCATGTAACACACCAGTTGTAATGTGTATAGATAATGTAACATACCAGCTTTAATTGGTGTAGATAATGTAACAAGTCAGCTTTAATTGGTGTAGATAATGTAACTTATCAGCTTTAATTGGTGCAGATAATGTAACACACCAGCTTTAATTGCTGCAGATAATGTAACGCACCAGCTTTAATTGGTGCAGATAATGTAACAGACCAGTTTTAATTGGTGTAGATAATGTAACACACCAGCTTGAAATAGTGTAGATAATGTAACACACCACCTTTCATTTGTGTAGATAATGTAACACACTACCAGCTTTAATTGGTGCAGAGAATGTAATGCGCCAGCTTTAATTGGTGTAGGTAATGTAACAAACCTGCTTTAATTGGAGTAGATAATGTAACAAACCAGCTTTAATTAGTGTGGATAATATAACAAACCAGCTTCAATTGGTCTAGATAAGGTAAAACAACAACTTTAATTGATGTAGATAATGTAACACACTAGCTTTAAATGGTGCAGAAAATGTAACACACCAGTTTTAATTGATGTAGATAACATAACACACCAGCATTAATTTGTGTAGATAATGTAACACACCAGATTTAATTTGTGTAGATAATGAAACACGCCAGCCAAAATTGCTGAAGATATTGAAACACACCAGTTTCTGTTGGTCTAGATAAGGTTAAACAACAACCTTAATTGATGTAGATAATGTAACACACCAGCTTTAATTGATGTAGATAACGTAACACACCAGCATTAATTGGTGTAGATAATATAACAGAACAGCTTGACATAGTGTAGATAACGTAACACACCACCAGCTTTAATTGGTGTAGATAATGTAATGCGCCAGCTTTACTTGCCGTAGGTAATGTAACAAACCAGCTTTAATTGGTGTAGATAATGTAACAAACCAGCTTTAATTGGTGTGGATAATATAACACACCTGATTTAATTGGTGGTGTTAATGTCATGCAGCAGCTTTAATTGATGTAAATAATATAAAACACCAGCTTTAATTGCTGTTGTTAATGTACATACCAGCGTACATTCATGCAGAAAATGTAACACACCAGCTTTAATTGATGTAGATCATGTAACATACCAGCTTTAATTGGTGTAGATAGTATAACACACCAAATTTAATTGATGTAGGAAATCTAACACACCAGCTTTAATTGAAGTAGATCATGTAACACACCAGTTGTAATGTATATAGATAATATAACACACCAGCTTTAATTGGTGTAGATAGTACAACACAACAAATTTATTTGATGTAGATAATGTAACACACCAGCTATAAATGGTGTAGATAATGTAACACACCAGCATTAATAGGTGGTGCTAATATAATGCAGCAGCTTTAATTGGTGTAGATAATGTAACAAGGCAGCTTTAATTGGTGTAGATAATGTAACATATCAGCTTTAATTGGTGCAGATATTGTAACACACTAGCTTTAATTGGTGCAGATAATGTAACACACCAGCTTTAATTGGTGTAGATAATGTAAGAAGCAGGCTTTAATTGGTCTAGAAAATGTAACAGACTAGCTTTAATTGGTGCAGATAATGTAACGCACCAATCTGTAATTGGTGTAGATAATGTAACACACCAGCTTTAATTGGTGTAGATAATGTAAGAAGCAGGCTTTAATTGGTCTAGATAATGTAACACACCAGCTTTAATTGCTGTAGATAATATCACCCACCTGCTGTAATTGGTTGTGCTAATGCAATGCACCAGCTTTAATTGTGTAGACAATGTAACACACCAGCTTTAATTGATGTAGATAACGTAACACACCAGCTTTAATTGGTGCAGATAATGTAACAGACCAGCTTTAAATAGTGTAGATAATGTAACACACCAGCTTTAATTTGCATAGATAATGTAACACACAAGCTTTAATTGGTGAAGATAATGTGATGCGCCAGCTTTAATTGGTGTAGGTAATGTAACAAACCAGCTTTAATTGGTGCAGATAATGTAACACACCAGCTTTAAATAGTGTAGATAATGTAACAGACCAGCTTTAATTTGTGTAGATAATGTAACACACCAGCTTTAATTTGTGTAGACAATGAAACACGCCAGCCAAAATTGCTCAAGATATTGAAACACACCAGTTTCAGTTGGTCTAGATAAGGTTAAACAACAAATTAAATTGATGTAGATAATGTAACATACCAGCTTTAATTGATGTAGATAACGTAACACAGCAGCTTTAATTGGTGTAGATAATGTAACAGACCAGCTTTAAATAGTGTAGATAATGTAACACACCACCTTTCATCTGTGTAGATAATTTAACACAACAGCAGCTTTAATTGGTGCAGATAATGTAATGCGCCAGCTTTAATTGGTGTAGGTAATGTAACAAACCAGCTTTAATTGGTGAAGATAATGTAACACACCAGCTTTAAATAGTGTAGATAATGTAACAGACCAGCTTTAATTTGTGTAGATAATGTAACACACCAGCTTTAATTTGTGTAGACAATGAAACACGCCAGCCAAAATTGCTCAAGATATTGAAACACACCAGTTTCAGTTGGTCTAGATAAGGTTAAACAACAAATTAAATTGATGTAGATAATGTAACATACCAGCTTTAATTGATGTAGATAACGTAACACAGCAGCTTTAATTGGTGTAGATAATGTAACAGACCAGCTTGAAATAGTGTAGATAATGTAACACACCACCTTTCATCTGTGTAGATAATTTAACACACCACCAGCTTTAATTGGTGCAGATAATGTAATGCGCCAGCTTTAATTGGTGTAGGTAATGTAACATACCCGCTTTAATTGGTGTAGATAATGTAACAAACCAGCTTTAATTGGTGTGGATAATATAACACGCCTGCTTTAATTGGTGATGTTAATGTCATGCAGCAACTTTAATTGATGTAGATAATATAACACATCAGCTTTAATTGATCTTGTTAATGTACGTACCAGCGTTCATTCATGCAGGGAATGTAACACACCAGCTTTAATTGAAGTAGATATTGTTCCACACTAGCTTCAATTGATGTAGATCATGTAAAACACCAGCTTTAATTGGTGCAGATAATGTAACACACCAGCTTTAATTGGTGCAGATATTGTAACACACCAGCTTTAATTGAAATAGATCATGTAACACACCAGTTGTAATGTGCATGAATAATGTAACATAACAGCTTTAAAAGGTGTAGATAATGTAACACACCAGCTTCAATTGATGTAGATAATGTAACACACCTGCTTTATTTATGTAGATAATGTAACACACCAGCATTAATTGGTGTAGATAATGTAAGACACCAGCTTCAATTAGTCTAGATATGGTCAAAAAACAACTTTAATTGATGTAGATAATGTAACACACCAGCTTTAATTGGTCTAGATAATGTAACACACCAGCTTCAAATGGTGTAGATAATGTAACAGACCAACTTTAATTGGTGTAGATAATGTAACAAACCAGCTTTAATTGGTGTGGATAATATAACACACCTGCTTTAATTGCTGGTGTTAATGTCATGCAGCAGCTTTAATTGATGTAAATAATATAAAACACCAGCTTTAATTGCTGTTGTTAATGTACATACCAGCGTACATTCATGCAGAAAATGTAACACACCAGCTTTAATTGATGTAGATCATGTAACATACCAGCTTTAATTGGTGTAGATAGTATAACACACCAAATTTAATTGATGTAGGAAATCTAACACACCAGCTTTAATTGAAGTAGATCATGTAACACACCAGTTGTAATGTGTATAGATAATATAACACACCAGCTTTAATTGGTGTAGATAGTACAACACAACAAATTTATTTGATGTAGATAATGTAACACACCAGCTATAAATGGTGTAGATAATGTAACACACCAGCTTTAAATGGTGTAGATAATGTAACACACCAGCATTAATAGGTGGTGCTAATATAATGCAGCAGCTTTAATTGGTGTAGATAATGTAACAAGGCAGCTTTAATTGGTGTAGATAATGTAACATATCAACTTTAATTGGTGCAGATATTGTAACACACTAGCTTTAATTGGTGCAGATAATGTAACACACCAGCTTTAATTGGTGTAGATAATGTAAGAAGCAGGCTTTAATTGGTCTAGAAAATGTAACAGACTAGCTTTAATTGGTGCAGATAATGTAACGCACCAATCTGTAATTGGTGTAGATAATGTAACACACCAGCTTTAATTGGTGTAGATAATGTAAGAAGCAGGCTTTAATTGGTCTAGATAATGTAACACACCAGCTTTAATTGCTGTAGATAATATCACCCACCTGCTGTAATTGGTTGTGCTAATGCAAAGCACCAGCTTTAATTGTGTAGACAATGTAACACACCAGCTTTAATTGATGTAGATAACGTAACACACCAGCTTTAATTGGTGCAGATAATGTAACAGACCAGCTTTAAATAGTGTAGATAATGTAACACACCAGCTTTAATTTGCATAGATAATGTAACACACAAGCTTTAATTGGTGAAGATAATGTGATGCGCCAGCTTTAATTGGTGTAGGTAATGTAACAAACCAGCTTTAATTGGTGCAGATAATGTAACACACCAGCTTTAAATAGTATAGATAATGTAACAGACCAGCTTTAATTTGTGTAGATAATGTAACACACCAGCTTTAATTTGTGTAGACAATGAAACACGCCAGCCAAAATTGCTCAAGATATTGAAACACACCAGTTTCAGTTGGTCTAGATAAGGTTAAACAACAAATTAAATTGATGTAGATAATGTAACATACCAGCTTTAATTGATGTAGATAACGTAACACAGCAGCTTTAATTGGTGTAGATAATGTAACAGACCAGCTTTAAATAGTGTAGATAATGTAACACACCACCTTTCATCTGTGTAGATAATTTAACACAACAGCAGCTTTAATTGGTGCAGATAATGTAATGCGCCAGCTTTAATTGGTGTAGGTAATGTAACAAACCAGCTTTAATTGGTGCAGATAATGTAACACACGAGCTTTAAATAGTGTAGATAATGTAACAGACCAGTTTTAATTTGTGTAGATCATGTAACACACCAGCTTTAATTTGTGTAGACAATGAAACACGCCAGCCAAAATTGCTCAAGATATTGAAACACACCAGTTTCAGTTGGTCTAGATAAGGTTAAACAACAAATTAAATTGATGTAGATAATGTAACATACCAGCTTTAATTGATGTAGATAACGTAACACAGCAGCTTTAATTGGTGTAGATAATGTAACAGACCAGCTTGAAATAGTGTAGATAATGTAACACACCACCTTTCATCTGTGTAGATAATTTAACACACCACCAGCTTTAATTGGTGCAGATAATGTAATGCACCAGCTTTAATTGGTGTAGGTAATGTAACATACCCGCTTTAATTGGTGTAGATAATGTAAGAAGCAGGCTTTAATTGGTCTAGATAATGTAACACACCAGCTTTAATTGCTGTAGATAATATCACCCACCTGCTGTAATTGGTTGTGCTAATGCAAAGCACCAGCTTTAATTGTGTAGACAATGTAACACACCAGCTTTAATTGATGTAGATAACGTAACACACCAGCTTTAATTGGTGCAGATAATGTAACAGACCAGCTTTAAATAGTGTAGATAATGTAACACACCAGCTTTAATTTGCATAGATAATGTAACACACAAGCTTTAATTGGTGAAGATAATGTGATGCGCCAGCTTTAATTGGTGTAGGTAATGTAACAAACCAGCTTTAATTGGTGCAGATAATGTAACACACCAGCTTTAAATAGTATAGATAATGTAACAGACCAGCTTTAATTTGTGTAGATAATGTAACACACCAGCTTTAATTTGTGTAGACAATGAAACACGCCAGCCAAAATTGCTCAAGATATTGAAACACACCAGTTTCAGTTGGTCTAGATAAGGTTAAACAACAAATTAAATTGATGTAGATAATGTAACATACCAGCTTTAATTGATGTAGATAACGTAACACAGCAGCTTTAATTGGTGTAGATAATGTAACAGACCAGCTTTAAATAGTGTAGATAATGTAACACACCACCTTTCATCTGTGTAGATAATTTAACACAACAGCAGCTTTAATTGGTGCAGATAATGTAATGCGCCAGCTTTAATTGGTGTAGGTAATGTAACAAACCAGCTTTAATTGGTGCAGATAATGTAACACACGAGCTTTAAATAGTGTAGATAATGTAACAGACCAGCTTTAATTTGTGTAGATCATGTAACACACCAGCTTTAATTTGTGTAGACAATGAAACACGCCAGCCAAAATTGCTCAAGATATTGAAACACACCAGTTTCAGTTGGTCTAGATAAGGTTAAACAACAAATTAAATTGATGTAGATAATGTAACATACCAGCTTTAATTGATGTAGATAACGTAACACAGCAGCTTTAATTGGTGTAGATAATGTAACAGACCAGCTTGAAATAGTGTAGATAATGTAACACACCACCTTTCATCTGTGTAGATAATTTAACACACCACCAGCTTTAATTGGTGCAGATAATGTAATGCACCAGCTTTAATTGGTGTAGGTAATGTAACATACCCGCTTTAATTGGTGTAGATAATGTAACAAACCAGCTTTAATTGGTGTGGATAATATAACACGCCTGCTTTAATTGGTGATGTTAATGTCATGCAGCAGCTTTAATTGATGTAGATAATATAACACATCAGCTTTAATTGATCTTGTTAATGTACGTACCAGCGTTCATTCATGCAGAGAATGTAACACACCAGCTTTAATTGAAGTAGATATTGTTCCACACTAGCTTCAATTGATGTAGATCATGTAAAACACCAGCTTTAATTGGTGCAGATAATGTAACACACCAGCTTTAATTGGTGCAGATATTGTAACACACCAGCTTTAATTGAAATAGATCATGTAACACACCAGTTGTAATGTGTATGAATAATGTAACATAACAGCTTTAAAAGGTGTAGATAATGTAACACACCAGCTTCAATTGATGTAGATAATGTAACACACCTGCTTTATTTATGTAGATAATGTAACACACCAGCATTAATTGGTGTAGATAATGTAAGACACCAGCTTCAATTAGTCTAGATATGGTCAAAAAACAACTTTAATTGATGTAGATAATGTAACACACCAGCTTTAATTGGTCTAGATAATGTAACACACCAGCTTCAAATGGTGTAGATAATGTAACAGACCAACTTTAATTGGTGTAGTTAATGTAATGCGCCAGCTTTACTTGCCGTAGGTAATGTAACAAACCAGCTTTAATTGGTGTAGATAATGTAACAAACCAGCTTTAATTGGTGTGGATAATATAACACACCTGCTTTAATTGCTGGTGTTAATGTCATGCAGCAGCTTTAATTGATGTAGATAATATAAAACACCAGCTTTAATTGCTGTTGTTAATGTACATACCAGCGTACATTCAAGCAGAAAATGTAACACACCGGCTTTAATTGATGTAGATCATGTAACATACCAGCTTTAATTGGTGTAGATAGTATAACACACCAAATTTAATTGATGTAGGAAATCTATCACACCAGCTTTAATTGAAGTAGATCATGTAACACACCAGTTGTAATGTGTATAGATAATATAACACACCAGCTTTAATTGGTGTAGATAGTACAACACATCAAATTTATTTGATGTAGATAATTTAACAAACCAGCTATAAATGGTGTAGATAATGTAACACACCAGCTTTAAATGGTGTAGATAATGTAACACACCAGCATTAATAGGTGGTGCTAATATAATGCAGCAGCTTTAATTGGTGTAGATAATGTAACAAGGCAGCTTTAATTGGTGTAGATAATGTAACATATCAGCTTTAATTGGTGCAGATATTGTAACACACAAGCTTTAATTGGTGCAGATAATGTAACACACCAGCTTTAATTGGTGTAGATAATGTAAGAAGCAGGCTTTAATTGGTCTAGAAAATGTAACAGACTAGCTTTAATTGGTGCAGATAATGTAACGCACCAATCTGTAATTGGTGTAGATAATGTAACACACCAGCTTTAATTGCTGTAGATAATATCACCCACCTGCTGTAATTGGTTGTGCTAATGCAATGCACCAGCTTTAATTGTGTAGACAATGTAACACACCAGCTTTAATTGATGTAGATAACGTAACACAGCAGCTTTAATTGGTGCAGATAATGTAACAGACCAGCTTTAAATAGTGTAGATAATGTAACACACCAGCTTTAATTTGCATAGATAATGTAACACACAAGCTTTAATTGGTGAAGATAATGTGATGCGCTAGCTTTAATTGGTGTAGGTAATGTAACAAACCAGCTTTAATTGGTGCAGATAATGTAACACACCAGCTTTAAATTGTGTAGATAATGTAACAGACCAGCTTTAATTTGTGTAGATAATGTAACACACCAGCTTTAATTTGTGTAGACAATGAAACACGCCAGCCAAAATTGCTCAAGATATTGAAACACACCAGTTTCAGTTGGTCTAGATAAGGTTAAACAACAAATTAAATTGATGTAGATAATGTAACATACCAGCTTTAATTGATGTAGATAACGTAACACAGCAGCTTTAATTGGTGTAGATAATGTAACAGACCAGATTGAAATAGTGTAGATAATGTAACACACCACCTTTCATCTGTGTAGATAATTTAACACACCACCAGCTTTAATTGGTGCAGATAATGTAATGCGCCAGCTTTAATTGGTGTAGGTAATGTAACATACCCGCTTTAATTGGTGTAGATAATGTAACAAACCAGCTTTAATTGGTGTGGATAATATAACACGCCTGCTTTAATTGGTGATGTTAATGTCATGCAGCAGCTTTAATTGATGTAGATAATATAACACATCAGCTTTAATTGATCTTGTTAATGTACGTACCAGCGTTCATTCATGCAGAGAATGTAACACACCAGCTTTAATTGAAGTAGATATTGTTCCACACTTGCTTCAATTGATGTAGATCATGTAAAACACCAGCTTTAATTGGTGCAGATAATGTAACACACCAGCTTTAATTGGTGCAGATATTGTAACACACCAGCTTTAATTGAAATAGATCATGTAACACACCAGTTGTAATGTGTATGAATAATGTAACATAACAGCTGTAAAAGGTGTAGATAATGTAACACCCCAGCTTCAATTGATGTAGATAATGTAACACACCTGCTTTATTTATGTAGATAATGTAACACACCAGCATTAATTGGTGTAGATAATGTAAGACACCAGCTTCAATTAGTCTAGATATGGTCAAAAAACAACTTTAATTGATGTAGATAATGTAACACACCAGCTTTAATTGGTCTAGGTAATGTAACACACCAGCTTCAAATGGTGTAGATAATGTAACAGACCAACTTTAATTGGTGTAGATAATGTAACAAACCAGCTTTAATTGGTGTGGATAATATAACACACCTGCTTTAATTGCTGGTGTTAATGTCATGCAGCAGCTTTAATTGATGTAAATAATATAAAACACCAGCTTTAATTGCTGTTGTTAATGTACATACCAGCGTACATTCATGCAGAAAATGTAACACACCAGCTTTAATTGATGTAGATCATGTAACATACCAGCTTTAATTGGTGTAGATAGTATAACACACCAAATTTAATTGATGTAGGAAATCTAACACACCAGCTTTAATTGAAGTAGATCATGTAACACACCAGTTGTAATGTGTATAGATAATATAACACACCAGCTTTAATTGGTGTAGATAGTACAACACAACAAATTTATTTGATGTAGATAATGTAACACACCAGCTATAAATGGTGTAGATAATGTAACACACCAGCTTTAAATGGTGTAGATAATGTAACACACCAGCATTAATAGGTGGTGCTAATATAATGCAGCAGCTTTAATTGGTGTAGATAATGTAACAAGGCAGCTTTAATTGGTGTAGATAATGTAACATATCAACTTTAATTGGTGCAGATATTGTAACACACTAGCTTTAATTGGTGCAGATAATGTAACACACCAGCTTTAATTGGTGTAGATAATGTAAGAAGCAGGCTTTAATTGGTCTAGAAAATGTAACAGACTAGCTTTAATTGGTGCAGATAATGTAACGCACCAATCTGTAATTGGTGTAGATAATGTAACACACCAGCTTTAATTGGTGTAGATAATGTAAGAAGCAGGCTTTAATTGGTCTAGATAATGTAACACACCAGCTTTAATTGCTGTAGATAATATCACCCACCTGCTGTAATTGGTTGTGCTAATGCAATGCACCAGCTTTAATTGTGTAGACAATGTAACACACCAGCTTTAATTGATGTAGATAACGTAACACAGCAGCTTTAATTGGTGCAGATAATGTAACAGACCAGCTTTAAATAGTGTAGATAATGTAACACACCAGCTTTAATTTGCATAGATAATGTAACACACAAGCTTTAATTGGTGAAGATAATGTGATGCGCCAGCTTTAATTGGTGTAGGTAATGTAACAAACCAGCTTTAATTGGTGCAGATAATGTAACACACCAGCTTTAAATAGTGTAGATAATGTAACAGACCAGCTTTAATTTGTGTAGATAATGTAACACACCAGCTTTAATTTGTGTAGACAATGAAACACGCCAGCCAAAATTGCTCAAGATATTGAAACACACCAGTTTCAGTTGGTCTAGATAAGGTTAAACAACAAATTAAATTGATGTAGATAATGTAACATACCAGCTTTAATTGATGTAGATAACGTAACACAGCAGCTTTAATTGGTGTAGATAATGTAACAGACCAGCTTTAAATAGTGTAGATAATGTAACACACCACCTTTCATCTGTGTAGATAATTTAACACAACAGCAGCTTTAATTGGTGCAGATAATGTAATGCGCCAGCTTTAATTGGTGTAGGTAATGTAACAAACCAGCTTTAATTGGTGCAGATAATGTAACACACCAGCTTTAAATAGTGTAGATAATGTAACAGACCAGCTTTAATTTGTGTAGATAATGTAACACACCAGCTTTAATTTGTGTAGACAATGAAACACGCCAGCCAAAATTGCTCAAGATATTGAAACACACCAGTTTCAGTTGGTCTAGATAAGGTTAAACAACAAATTAAATTGATGTAGATAATGTAACATACCAGCTTTAATTGATGTAGATAACGTAACACAGCAGCTTTAATTGGTGTAGATAATGTAACAGACCAGATTGAAATAGTGTAGATAATGTAACACACCACCTTTCATCTGTGTAGATAATTTAACACACCACCAGCTTTAATTGGTGCAGATAATGTAATGCGCCAGCTTTAATTGGTGTAGGTAATGTAACATACCCGCTTTAATTGGTGTAGATAATGTAACAAACCAGCTTTAATTGGTGTGGATAATATAACACGCCTGCTTTAATTGGTGATGTTAATGTCATGCAGCAGCTTTAATTGATGTAGATAATATAACACATCAGCTTTAATTGATCTTGTTAATGTACGTACCAGCGTTCATTCATGCAGAGAATGTAACACACCAGCTTTAATTGAAGTAGATATTGTTCCACACTAGCTTCAATTGATGTAGATCATGTAAAACACCAGCTTTAATTGGTGCAGATAATGTAACACACCAGCTTTAATTGGTGCAGATATTGTAACACACCAGCTTTAATTGAAATAGATCATGTAACACACCAGTTGTAATGTGTATGAATAATGTAACATAACAGCTTTAAAAGGTGTAGATAATGTAACACACCAGCTTCAATTGATGTAGATAATGTAACACACCTGCTTTATTTATGTAGATAATGTAACACACCAGCATTAATTGGTGTAGATAATGTAAGACACCAGCTTCAATTAGTCTAGATATGGTCAAAAAACAACTTTAATTGATGTAGATAATGTAACACACCAGCTTTAATTGGTCTAGATAATGTAACACACCAGCTTCAAATGGTGTAGATAATGTAACAGACCAACTTTAATTGGTGTAGTTAATGTAATGCGCCAGCTTTACTTGCCGTAGGTAATGTAACAAACCAGCTTTAATTGGTGTAGATAATGTAACAAACCAGCTTTAATTGGTGTGGATAATATAACACACCTGCTTTAATTGCTGGTGTTAATGTCATGCAGCAGCTTTAATTGATGTAGATAATATAAAACACCAGCTTTAATTGCTGTTGTTAATGTACATACCAGCGTACATTCAAGCAGAAAATGTAACACACCGGCTTTAATTGATGTAGATCATGTAACATACCAGCTTTAATTGGTGTAGATAGTATAACACACCAAATTTAATTGATGTAGGAAATCTATCACACCAGCTTTAATTGAAGTAGATCATGTAACACACCAGTTGTAATGTGTATAGATAATATAACACACCAGCTTTAATTGGTGTAGATAGTACAACACATCAAATTTATTTGATGTAGATAATTTAACAAACCAGCTATAAATGGTGTAGATAATGTAACACACCAGCTTTAAATGGTGTAGATAATGTAACACACCAGCATTAATAGGTGGTGCTAATATAATGCAGCAGCTTTAATTGGTGTAGATAATGTAACAAGGCAGCTTTAATTGGTGTAGATAATGTAACATATCAGCTTTAATTGGTGCAGATATTGTAACACACTAGCTTTAATTGGTGCAGATAATGTAACACACCAGCTTTAATTGGTGTAGATAATGTAAGAAGCAGGCTTTAATTGGTCTAGAAAATGTAACAGACTAGCTTTAATTGGTGCAGATAATGTAACGCACCAATCTGTAATTGGTGTAGATAATGTAACACACCAGCTTTAATTGCTGTAGATAATATCACCCACCTGCTGTAATTGGTTGTGCTAATGCAATGCACCAGCTTTAATTGTGTAGACAATGTAACACACCAGCTTTAATTGATGTAGATAACGTAACACAGCAGCTTTAATTGGTGCAGATAATGTAACAGACCAGCTTTAAATAGTGTAGATAATGTAACACACCAGCTTTAATTTGCATAGATAATGTAACACACAAGCTTTAATTGGTGAAGATAATGTGATGCGCTAGCTTTAATTGGTGTAGGTAATGTAACAAACCAGCTTTAATTGGTGCAGATAATGTAACACACCAGCTTTAAATAGTGTAGATAATGTAACAGACCAGCTTTAATTTGTGTAGATAATGTAACACACCAGCTTTAATTTGTGTAGACAATGAAACACGCCAGCCAAAATTGCTCAAGATATTGAAACACACCAGTTTCAGTTGGTTTAGATAAGGTTAAACAACAAATTAAATTGATGTAGATAATGTAACATACCAGCTTTAATTGATGTAGATAACGTAACACAGCAGCTTTAATTGGTGTAGATAATGTAACAGACCAGCTTGAAATAGTGTAGATAATGTAACACACCACCTTTCATTTGTGTAGATAATTTAACACACCACCAGCTTTAATTGGTGCAGATAATGTAATGCGCCAGCTTTAATTGGTGTAGGTAATGTAACATACCCGCTTTAATTGGTGTAGATAATGTAACAAACCAGCTTTAATTGGTGTGGATAATATAACACACCTGCTTTAATTGGTGGTGTTAATGTCATGCAGCAGCTTTAATTGATGTAGATAATATAACACATCAGCTTTAATTGATCTTGTTAATGTACGTACCAGCATTCATTCATGCAGAGAATGTAACACACCAGCTTTAATTGAAGTAGATATTGTTCCACACTTGCTTCAATTGATGTAGATCATGTAAAACACCAGCTTTAATTGGTGCAGATAATGTAACACACCAGCTTTAATTGGTGCAGATATTGTAACACACCAGCTTTAATTGAAATAGATCATGTAACACACCAGTTGTAATGTGTATGAATAATGTAACATAACAGCTTTAAAAGGTGTAGATAATGTAACACACCAGCTTCAATTGATGTAGATAATGTAACACACCTGCTTTATTTATGTAGATAATGTAACACACCAGCTTTAATTGGTGTAGATAATGTAAGACACCAGCTTCAATTAGTCTAGATATGGTCAAAAAACAACTTTAATTGATGTAGATAATGTAACACACCAGCTTTAATTGGTCTAGATAATGTAACACACCAGCTTCAAATGGTGTAGATAATGTAACAGACCAACTTTAATTGGTGTAGATAATGTAACAAACCAGCTTTAATTGGTGTGGATAATATAACACACCTGCTTTAATTGCTGGTGTTAATGTCATGCAGCAGCTTTAATTGATGTAAATAATATAAAACACCAGCTTTAATTGCTGTTGTTAATGTACATACCAGCGTACATTCATGCAGAAAATGTAACACACCAGCTTTAATTGATGTAGATCATGTAACATACCAGCTTTAATTGGTGTAGATAGTATAACACACCAAATTTAATTGATGTAGGAAATCTAACACACCAGCTTTAATTGAAGTAGATCATGTAACACACCAGTTGTAATGTGTATAGATAATATAACACACCAGCTTTAATTGGTGTAGATAGTACAACACAACAAATTTATTTGATGTAGATAATGTAACACACCAGCTATAAATGGTGTAGATAATGTAACACACCAGCTTTAAATGGTGTAGATAATGTAACACACCAGCATTAATAGGTGGTGCTAATATAATGCAGCAGCTTTAATTGGTGTAGATAATGTAACAAGGCAGCTTTAATTGGTGTAGATAATGTAACATATCAACTTTAATTGGTGCAGATATTGTAACACACTAGCTTTAATTGGTGCAGATAATGTAACACACCAGCTTTAATTGGTGTAGATAATGTAAGAAGCAGGCTTTAATTGGTCTAGAAAATGTAACAGACTAGCTTTAATTGGTGTAGATAATGTAACACACCAGCTTTAATTGGTGTAGATAATGTAAGAAGCAGGCTTTAATTGGTCTAGATAATGTAACACACCAGCTTTAATTGCTGTAGATAATATCACCCACCTGCTGTAATTGGTTGTGCTAATGCAATGCACCAGCTTTAATTGTGTAGACAATGTAACACACCAGCTTTAATTGATGTAGATAACGTAACACAGCAGCTTTAATTGGTGCAGATAATGTAACAGACCAGCTTTAAATAGTGTAGATAATGTAACACACCAGCTTTAATTTGCATAGATAATGTAACACACAAGCTTTAATTGGTGAAGATAATGTGATGCGCCAGCTTTAATTGGTGTAGGTAATGTAACAAACCAGCTTTAATTGGTGCAGATAATGTAACACACCAGCTTTAAATAGTGTAGATAATGTAACAGACCAGCTTTAATTTGTGTAGATAATGTAACACACCAGCTTTAATTTGTGTAGACAATGAAACACGCCAGCCAAAATTGCTCAAGATATTGAAACACACCAGTTTCAGTTGGTCTAGATAAGGTTAAACAACAAATTAAATTGATGTAGATAATGTAACATACCAGCTTTAATTGATGTAGATAACGTAACACAGCAGCTTTAATTGGTGTAGATAATGTAACAGACCAGCTTTAAATAGTGTAGATAATGTAACACACCACCTTTCATCTGTGTAGATAATTTAACACACCACCAGCTTTAATTGGTGCAGATAATGTAATGCGCCAGCTTTAATTGGTGTAGGTAATGTAACAAACCAGCTTTAATTGGTGCAGATAATGTAACACACCAGCTTTAAATAGTGTAGATAATGTAACAGACCAGCTTTAATTTGTGTAGATAATGTAACACACCAGCTTTAATTTGTGTAGACAATGAAACACGCCAGCCAAAATTGCTCAAGATATTGAAACACACCAGTTTCAGTTGGTCTAGATAAGGTTAAACAACAAATTAAATTGATGTAGATAATGTAACATACCAGCTTTAATTGATGTAGATAACGTAACACAGCAGCTTTAATTGGTGTAGATAATGTAACAGACCAGCTTGAAATAGTGTAGATAATGTAACACACCACCTTTCATTTGTGTAGATAATTTAACACACCACCAGCTTTAATTGGTGCAGATAATGTAATGCGCCAGCTTTAATTGGTGTAGGTAATGTAACATACCCGCTTTAATTGGTGTAGATAATGTAACAAACCAGCTTTAATTGGTGTGGATAATATAACACACCTGCTTTAATTGGTGGTGTTAATGTCATGCAGCAGCTTTAATTGATGTAGATAATATAACACATCAGCTTTAATTGATCTTGTTAATGTACGTACCAGCGTTCATTCATGCAGAGAATGTAACACACCAGCTTTAATTGAAGTAGATATTGTTCCACACTTGCTTCAATTGATGTAGATCATGTAAAACACCAGCTTTAATTGGTGCAGATAATGTAACACACCAGCTTTAATTGGTGCAGATATTGTAACACACCAGCTTTAATTGAAATAGATCATGTAACACACCAGTTGTAATGTGTATGAATAATGTAACATAACAGCTTTAAAAGGTGTAGATAATGTAACACACCAGCTTCAATTGATGTAGATAATGTAACACACCTGCTTTATTTATGTAGATAATGTAACACACCAGCATTAATTGGTGTAGATAATGTAAGACACCAGCTTCAATTAGTCTAGATATGGTCAAAAAACAACTTTAATTGATGTAGATAATGTAACACACCAGCTTTAATTGGTCTAGATAATGTAACACACCAGCTTCAAATGGTGTAGATAATGTAACAGACCAACTTTAATTGGTGTAGATAATGTAACAAACCAGCTTTAATTGGTGTGGATAATATAACACACCTGCTTTAATTGCTGGTGTTAATGTCATGCAGCAGCTTTAATTGATGTAAATAATATAAAACACCAGCTTTAATAGCTGTTGTTAATGTACATACCAGCGTACATTCATGCAGAAAATGTAACACACCAGCTTTAATTGATGTAGATCATGTAACATACCAGCTTTAATTGGTGTAGATAGTATAACACACCAAATTTAATTGATGTAGGAAATCTAACACACCAGCTTTAATTGAAGTAGATCATGTAACACACCAGTTGTAATGTGTATAGATAATATAACACACCAGCTTTAATTGGTGTAGATAGTACAACACAACAAATTTATTTGATGTAGATAATGTAACACACCAGCTATAAATGGTGTAGATAATGTAACACACCAGCTTTAAATGGTGTAGATAATGTAACACACCAGCATTAATAGGTGGTGCTAATATAATGCAGCAGCTTTAATTGGTGTAGATAATGTAACAAGGCAGCTTTAATTGGTGTAGATAATGTAACATATCAACTTTAATTGGTGCAGATATTGTAACACACTAGCTTTAATTGGTGCAGATAATGTAACACACCAGCTTTAATTGGTGTAGATAATGTAAGAAGCAGGCTTTAATTGGTCTAGAAAATGTAACAGACTAGCTTTAATTGGTGTAGATAATGTAACACACCAGCTTTAATTGGTGTAGATAATGTAAGAAGCAGGCTTTAATTGGTCTAGATAATGTAACACACCAGCTTTAATTGCTGTAGATAATATCACCCACCTGCTGTAATTGGTTGTGCTAATGCAATGCACCAGCTTTAATTGTGTAGACAATGTAACACACCAGCTTTAATTGATGTAGATAACGTAACACAGCAGCTTTAATTGGTGCAGATAATGTAACAGACCAGCTTTAAATAGTGTAGATAATGTAACACACCAGCTTTAATTTGCATAGATAATGTAACACACAAGCTTTAATTGGTGAAGATAATGTGATGCGCCAGCTTTAATTGGTGTAGGTAATGTAACAAACCAGCTTTAATTGGTGCAGATAATGTAACACACCAGCTTTAAATAGTGTAGATAATGTAACAGACCAGCTTTAATTTGTGTAGATAATGTAACACACCAGCTTTAATTTGTGTAGACAATGAAACACGCCAGCCAAAATTGCTCAAGATATTGAAACACACCAGTTTCAGTTGGTCTAGATAAGGTTAAACAACAAATTAAATTGATGTAGATAATGTAACATACCAGCTTTAATTGATGTAGATAACGTAACACAGCAGCTTTAATTGGTGTAGATAATGTAACAGACCAGCTTGAAATAGTGTAGATAATGTAACACACCACCTTTCATCTGTGTAGATAATTTAACACAACAGCAGCTTTAATTGGTGCAGATAATGTAATGCGCCAGCTTTAATTGGTGTAGGTAATGTAACAAACCAGCTTTAATTGGTGCAGATAATGTAACACACCAGCTTTAAATAGTGTAGATAATGTAACAGACCAGCTTTAATTTGTGTAGATAATGTAACACACCAGCTTTAATTTGTGTAGACAATGAAACACGCCAGCCAAAATTGCTCAAGATATTGAAACACACCAGTTTCAGTTGGTCTAGATAAGGTTAAACAACAAATTAAATTGATGTAGATAATGTAACATACCAGCTTTAATTGATGTAGATAACGTAACACAGCAGCTTTAATTGGTGTAGATAATGTAACAGACCAGCTTGAAATAGTGTAGATAATGTAACACACCACCTTTCATCTGTGTAGATAATTTAACACAACAGCAGCTTTAATTGGTGCAGATAATGTAATGCGCCAGCTTTAATTGGTGTAGGTAATGTAACAAACCAGCTTTAATTGGTGCAGATAATGTAACACACCAGCTTTAAATAGTGTAGATAATGTAACAGACCAGCTTTAATTTGTGTAGATAATGTAACACACCAGCTTTAATTTGTGTAGACAATGAAACACGCCAGCCAAAATTGCTCAAGATATTGAAACACACCAGTTTCAGTTGGTCTAGATAAGGTTAAACAACAAATTAAATTGATGTAGATAATGTAACATACCAGCTTTAATTGATGTAGATAACGTAACACAGCAGCTTTAATTGGTGTAGATAATGTAACAGACCAGCTTGAAATAGTGTAGATAATGTAACACACCACCTTTCATCTGTGTAGATAATTTAACACACCACCAGCTTTAATTGGTGCAGATAATGTAATGCGCCAGCTTTAATTGGTGTAGGTAATGTAACATACCCGCTTTAATTGGTGTAGATAATGTAACAAACCAGCTTTAATTGGTGTGGATAATATAACACGCCTGCTTTAATTGGTGATGTTAATGTCATGCAGCAGCTTTAATTGATGTAGATAATATAACACATCAGCTTTAATTGATCTTGTTAATGTACGTACCAGCGTTCATTCATGCAGAGAATGTAACACACCAGCTTTAATTGAAGTAGATATTGTTCCACACTTGCTTCAATTGATGTAGATCATGTAAAACACCAGCTTTAATTGGTGCAGATAATGTAACACACCAGCTTTAATTGGTGCAGATATTGTAACACACCAGCTTTAATTGAAATAGATCATGTAACACACCAGTTGTAATGTGTATGAATAATGTAACATAACAGCTTTAAAAGGTGTAGATAATGTAACACACCAGCTTCAATTGATGTAGATAATGTAACACACCTGCTTTATTTATGTAGATAATGTAACACACCAGCATTAATTGGTGTAGATAATGTAAGACACCAGCTTCAATTAGTCTAGATATGGTCAAAAAACAACTTTAATTGATGTAGATAATGTAACACACCAGCTTTAATTGGTCTAGATAATGTAACACACCAGCTTCAAATGGTGTAGATAATGTAACAGACCAACTTTAATTGGTGTAGATAATGTAACAAACCAGCTTTAATTGGTGTGGATAATATAACACACCTGCTTTAATTGCTGGTGTTAATGTCATGCAGCAGCTTTAATTGATGTAAATAATATAAAACACCAGCTTTAATAGCTGTTGTTAATGTACATACCAGCGTACATTCATGCAGAAAATGTAACACACCAGCTTTAATTGATGTAGATCATGTAACATACCAGCTTTAATTGGTGTAGATAGTATAACACACCAAATTTAATTGATGTAGGAAATCTAACACACCAGCTTTAATTGAAGTAGATCATGTAACACACCAGTTGTAATGTGTATAGATAATATAACACACCAGCTTTAATTGGTGTAGATAGTACAACACAACAAATTTATTTGATGTAGATAATGTAACACACCAGCTATAAATGGTGTAGATAATGTAACACACCAGCTTTAAATGGTGTAGATAATGTAACACACCAGCATTAATAGGTGGTGCTAATATAATGCAGCAGCTTTAATTGGTGTAGATAATGTAACAAGGCAGCTTTAATTGGTGTAGATAATGTAACATATCAACTTTAATTGGTGCAGATATTGTAACACACTAGCTTTAATTGGTGCAGATAATGTAACACACCAGCTTTAATTGGTGTAGATAATGTAAGAAGCAGGCTTTAATTGGTCTAGAAAATGTAACAGACTAGCTTTAATTGGTGTAGATAATGTAACACACCAGCTTTAATTGGTGTAGATAATGTAAGAAGCAGGCTTTAATTGGTCTAGATAATGTAACACACCAGCTTTAATTGCTGTAGATAATATCACCCACCTGCTGTAATTGGTTGTGCTAATGCAATGCACCAGCTTTAATTGTGTAGACAATGTAACACACCAGCTTTAATTGATGTAGATAACGTAACACAGCAGCTTTAATTGGTGCAGATAATGTAACAGACCAGCTTTAAATAGTGTAGATAATGTAACACACCAGCTTTAATTTGCATAGATAATGTAACACACAAGCTTTAATTGGTGAAGATAATGTGATGCGCCAGCTTTAATTGGTGTAGGTAATGTAACAAACCAGCTTTAATTGGTGCAGATAATGTAACACACCAGCTTTAAATAGTGTAGATAATGTAACAGACCAGCTTTAATTTGTGTAGATAATGTAACACACCAGCTTTAATTTGTGTAGACAATGAAACACGCCAGCCAAAATTGCTCAAGATATTGAAACACACCAGTTTCAGTTGGTCTAGATAAGGTTAAACAACAAATTAAATTGATGTAGATAATGTAACATACCAGCTTTAATTGATGTAGATAACGTAACACAGCAGCTTTAATTGGTGTAGATAATGTAACAGACCAGCTTGAAATAGTGTAGATAATGTAACACACCACCTTTCATCTGTGTAGATAATTTAACACAACAGCAGCTTTAATTGGTGCAGATAATGTAATGCGCCAGCTTTAATTGGTGTAGGTAATGTAACAAACCAGCTTTAATTGGTGCAGATAATGTAACACACCAGCTTTAAATAGTGTAGATAATGTAACAGACCAGCTTTAATTTGTGTAGATAATGTAACACACCAGCTTTAATTTGTGTAGACAATGAAACACGCCAGCCAAAATTGCTCAAGATATTGAAACACACCAGTTTCAGTTGGTCTAGATAAGGTTAAACAACAAATTAAATTGATGTAGATAATGTAACATACCAGCTTTAATTGATGTAGATAACGTAACACAGCAGCTTTAATTGGTGTAGATAATGTAACAGACCAGCTTGAAATAGTGTAGATAATGTAACACACCACCTTTCATCTGTGTAGATAATTTAACACAACAGCAGCTTTAATTGGTGCAGATAATGTAATGCGCCAGCTTTAATTGGTGTAGGTAATGTAACAAACCAGCTTTAATTGGTGCAGATAATGTAACACACCAGCTTTAAATAGTGTAGATAATGTAACAGACCAGCTTTAATTTGTGTAGATAATGTAACACACCAGCTTTAATTTG
Source organism: Carcharodon carcharias (assembly GCF_017639515.1). Lineage (NCBI taxonomy): Eukaryota > Metazoa > Chordata > Chondrichthyes > Lamniformes > Lamnidae > Carcharodon > Carcharodon carcharias. The sequence continues at coordinate 45,534,737 of NC_054491.1, forward strand.
TGTAGACAATGAAACACGCCAGCCAAAATTGCTCAAGATATTGAAACACACCAGTTTCAGTTGGTCTAGATAAGGTTAAACAACAAATTAAATTGATGTAGATAATGTAACATACCAGCTTTAATTGATGTAGATAACGTAACACAGCAGCTTTAATTGGTGTAGATAATGTAACAGACCAGCTTGAAATAGTGTAGATAATGTAACACACCACCTTTCATCTGTGTAGATAATTTAACACACCACCAGCTTTAATTGGTGCAGATAATGTAATGCGCCAGCTTTAATTGGTGTAGGTAATGTAACATACCCGCTTTAATTGGTGTAGATAATGTAACAAACCAGCTTTAATTGGTGTGGATAATATAACACGCCTGCTTTAATTGGTGATGTTAATGTCATGCAGCAGCTTTAATTGATGTAGATAATATAACACATCAGCTTTAATTGATCTTGTTAATGTACGTACCAGCGTTCATTCATGCAGAGAATGTAACACACCAGCTTTAATTGAAGTAGATATTGTTCCACACTAGCTTCAATTGATGTAGATCATGTAAAACACCAGCTTTAATTGGTGCAGATAATGTAACACACCAGCTTTAATTGGTGCAGATATTGTAACACACCAGCTTTAATTGAAATAGATCATGTAACACACCAGTTGTAATGTGTATGAATAATGTAACATAACAGCTTTAAAAGGTGTAGATAATGTAACACACCAGCTTCAATTGATGTAGATAATGTAACACACCTGCTTTATTTATGTAGATAATGTAACACACCAGCTTCAATTAGTCTAGATATGGTCAAAAAACAACTTTAATTGATGTAGATAATGTAACACACCAGCTTTAATTGGTCTAGATAATGTAACACACCAGCTTCAAATGGTGTAGATAATGTAACAGACCAACTTTAATTGGTGTAGTTAATGTAATGCGCCAGCTTTACTTGCCGTAGGTAATGTAACAAACCAGCTTTAATTGGTGTAGATAATGTAACAAACCAGCTTTAATTGGTGTGGATAATATAACACACCTGCTTTAATTGCTGGTGTTAATGTCATGCAGCAGCTTTAATTGATGTAGATAATATAAAACACCAGCTTTAATTGCTGTTGTTAATGTACATACCAGCGTACATTCAAGCAGAAAATGTAACACACCGGCTTTAATTGATGTAGATCATGTAACATACCAGCTTTAATTGGTGTAGATAGTATAACACACCAAATTTAATTGATGTAGGAAATCTATCACACCAGCTTTAATTGAAGTAGATCATGTAACACACCAGTTGTAATGTGTATAGATAATATAACACACCAGCTTTAATTGGTGTAGGTAGTACAACACATCAAATTTATTTGATGTAGATAATTTAACAAACCAGCTATAAATGGTGTAGATAATGTAACACACCAGCTTTAAATGGTGTAGATAATGTAACACACCAGCATTAATAGGTGGTGCTAATATAATGCAGCAGCTTTAATTGGTGTAGATAATGTAACAAGGCAGCTTTAATTGGTGTAGATAATGTAACATATCAGCTTTAATTGGTGCAGATATTGTAACACACTAGCTTTAATTGGTGCAGATAATGTAACACACCAGCTTTAATTGGTGTAGATAATGTAAGAAGCAGGCTTTAATTGGTCTAGAAAATGTAACAGACTAGCTTTAATTGGTGCAGATAATGTAACGCACCAATCTGTAATTGGTGTAGATAATGTAACACACCAGCTTTAATTGCTGTAGATAATATCACCCACCTGCTGTAATTGGTTGTGCTAATGCAATGCACCAGCTTTAATTGTGTAGACAATGTAACACACCAGCTTTAATTGATGTAGATAACGTAACACAGCAGCTTTAATTGGTGCAGATAATGTAACAGACCAGCTTTAAATAGTGTAGATAATGTAACACACCAGCTTTAATTTGCATAGTTAATGTAACACACAAGCTTTAATTGGTGAAGATAATGTGATGCGCTAGCTTTAATTGGTGTAGGTAATGTAACAAACCAGCTTTAATTGGTGCAGATAATGTAACACACCAGCTTTAAATAGTGTAGATAATGTAACAGACCAGCTTTAATTTGTGTAGATAATGTAACACACCAGCTTTAATTTGTGTAGACAATGAAACACGCCAGCCAAAATTGCTCAAGATATTGAAACACACCAGTTTCAGTTGGTCTAGATAAGGTTAAACAACAAATTAAATTGATGTAGATAATGTAACATACCAGCTTTAATTGATGTAGATAACGTAACACAGCAGCTTTAATTGGTGTAGATAATGTAACAGACCAGCTTGAAATAGTGTAGATAATGTAACACACCACCTTTCATTTGTGTAGATAATTTAACACACCACCAGCTTTAATTGGTGCAGATAATGTAATGCGCCAGCTTTAATTGGTGTAGGTAATGTAACATACCCGCTTTAATTGGTGTAGATAATGTAACAAACCAGCTTTAATTGGTGTGGATAATATAACACACCTGCTTTAATTGGTGGTGTTAATGTCATGCAGCAGCTTTAATTGATGTAGATAATATAACACATCAGCTTTAATTGATCTTGTTAATGTACGTACCAGCGTTCATTCATGCAGAGAATGTAACACACCAGCTTTAATTGAAGTAGATATTGTTCCACACTTGCTTCAATTGATGTAGATCATGTAAAACACCAGCTTTAATTGGTGCAGATAATGTAACACACCAGCTTTAATTGGTGCAGATATTGTAACACACCAGCTTTAATTGAAATAGATCATGTAACACACCAGTTGTAATGTGTATGAATAATGTAACATAACAGCTTTAAAAGGTGTAGATAATGTAACACCAGCTTCAATTGATGTAGATAATGTAACACACCTGCTTTATTTATGTAGATAATGTAACACATCAGCTTTAATTGGTGTAGATAATGTAAGACACCAGCTTCAATTAGTCTAGATATGGTCAAAAAACAACTTTAATTGATGTAGATAATGTAACACACCAGCTTTAATTGGTCTAGATAATGTAACACACCAGCTTTAAATGGTGTAGATAATGTAACAGACCAACTTTAATTGCTGTAGATAATGTAAGACACAGGCTGTAATTGGTGTAGATATTGTAACACACAAGCTTTAATATTGTAGGTAATGTAACACACCAGCTTCGATTAGTCTAGATAAGGTCAAACAACAACTTTAATTGATGTAGATAGTGTAACACACCAGCTTTAATTGTTGTAGATAATATCACCCACCAGCTGTAATTGGTGGTGCCAATATAATGCAGCAGCTTTAATTGGTGTAGATGATGTAACACAGTAGCTTTAATTGGTGTAGATAATGTAAAAAGGCAGCTTTAATTGGTGTAGATAATGTAATACACCAGCTTTAAATGGCGCAGATACCGTAACACACCAGCTTTAATTGGTGCAAATAATGTAACAGACGAGCTTTAAATAGTTTAGATAATGTAACACACCAGCTTTAATTTGCGTAGATAATGTAACACACCAGCTTTAATTGGTGCAGATAATGTAACACACCAGCTTTAATTTGTGTAGATAATGAAACACACCAGCCAAAATTGCTCAAGATATTGAAACACACCAGTTTCAGTTGGTCTAGATAAGGTTAAACAACAAATTAAATTGATGTAGATAATGTAACATACCAGCTTTAATTGATGTAGATAACGTAACACAGCAGCTTTAATTGGTGTAGATAATGTAACAGACCAGCTTGAAATAGTGTAGATAATGTAACACACCACCTTTCATCTGTGTAGATAATTTAACACACCACCAGCTTTAATTGGTGTAGATAATGTAATGCGCCAGCTTTAATTGGTGTAGGTAATGTAACATACCCGCTTTAATTGGTGTAGATAATGTAACAAACCAGCTTTAATTGGTGTGGATAATATAACACGCCTGCTTTAATTGGTGATGTTAATGTCATGCAGCAGCTTTAATTGATGTAGATAATATAACACATCAGCTTTAATTGATCTTGTTAATGTACGTACCAGCGTTCATTCATGCAGAGAATGTAACACACCAGCTTTAATTGAAGTAGATATTGTTCCACACTAGCTTCAATTGATGTAGATCATGTAAAACACCAGCTTTAATTGGTGCAGATAATGTAACACACCAGCTTTAATTGGTGCAGATATTGTAACACACCAGCTTTAATTGAAATAGATCATGTAACACACCAGTTGTAATGTGTATGAATAATGTAACATAACAGCTTTAAAAGGTGTAGATAATGTAACACACCTGCTTTATTTATGTAGATAATGTAACACACCAGCTTTAATTGGTGTAGATAATGTAAGACACCAGCTTCAATTAGTCTAGATATGGTCAAAAAACAACTTTAATTGATGTAGATAATGTAACACACCAGCTTTAATTGGTCTAGATAATGTAACACACCAGCTTCAAATGGTGTAGATAATGTAGCAGACCAACTTTAATTGGTGTAGTTAATGTAATGCGCCAGCTTTACTTGCCGTAGGTAATGTAACAAACCAGCTTTAATTGGTGTAGATAATGTAACAAACCAGCTTTAATTGGTGTGGATAATATAACACACCTGCTTTAATTGGTGGTGTTAATGTCATGCAGCAGCTTTAATTGATGTAGATAATATAAAACACCAGCTTTAATTGCTGTTGTTAATGTACATACCAGCGTACATTCAAGCAGAAAATGTAACACACCAGCTTTAATTGATGTAGATCATGTAACATACCAGCTTTAATTGGTGTAGATAGTATAACACACCAAATTTAATTGATGTAGGAAATCTATCACACCAGCTTTAATTGAAGTAGATCATGTAACACACCAGTTGTAATGTGTATAGATAATATAACACACCAGCTTTAATTGGTGTAGATAGTACAACACAACAAATTTATTTGATGTAGATAATGTAACAAACCAGCTATAAATGGTGTAGATAATGTAACACACCAGCTTTAAATGGTGTAGATAATGTAACACACCAGCATTAATAGGTGGTGCTAATATAATGCAGCAGCTTTAATTGGTGTAGATAATGTAACAAGGCAGCTTTAATTGGCGTAGATAATGTAACATATCAGCTTTAATTGGTGCAGATATTGTAACACACTAGCTTTAATTGGTGCAGATAATGTAACACACCAGCTTTAATTGGTGTAGATAATGTAAGAAGCAGGCTTTAATTGGTCTAGAAAATGTAACAGACTAGCTTTAATTGGTGCAGATAATGTAACGCACCAATCTGTAATTGGTGTAGATAATGTAACACACCAGCTTTAATTGCTGTAGATAATATCACCCACCTGCTGTAATTGGTTGTGCTAATGCAATGCACCAGCTTTAATTGTGTAGACAATGTAACACACCAGCTTTAATTGATGTAGATAACGTAACACACCAGCTTTAATTGGTGCAGATAATGTAACAGACCAGCTTTAAATAGTGTAGATAATGTAACACGCCAGCTTTAATTTGCATAGATAATGTAACACACAAGCTTTAATTGGTGAAGATAATGTGATGCGCCAGCTTTAATTGGTGTAGGTAATGTAACAAACCAGCTTTAATTGGTGCAGATAATGTAACACACCAGCTTTAAATAGTGTAGATAATGTAACAGACCAGCTTTAATTTGTGTAGATAATGTAACACACCAGCTTTAATTTGTGTAGACAATGAAACACGCCAGCCAAAATTGCTCAAGATATTGAAACACACCAGTTTCAGTTGGTCTAGATAAGGTTAAACAACAAATTAAATTGATGTAGATAATGTAACATACCAGCTTTAATTGATGTAGATAACGTAACACAGCAGCTTTAATTGGTGTAGATAATGTAACAGACCAGCTTGAAATAGTGTAGATAATGTAACACACCACCTTTCATCTGTGTAGATAATTTAACACAACAGCAGCTTTAATTGGTGCAGATAATGTAATGCGCCAGCTTTAATTGGTGTAGGTAATGTAACAAACCAGCTTTAATTGGTGCAGATAATGTAACACACCAGCTTTAAATAGTGTAGATAATGTAACAGACCAGCTTTAATTTGTGTAGATAATGTAACACACCAGCTTTAATTTGTGTAGACAATGAAACACGCCAGCCAAAATTGCTCAAGATATTGAAACACACCAGTTTCAGTTGGTCTAGATAAGGTTAAACAACAAATTAAATTGATGTAGATAATGTAACATACCAGCTTTAATTGATGTAGATAACGTAACACAGCAGCTTTAATTGGTGTAGATAATGTAACAGACCAGCTTGAAATAGTGTAGATAATGTAACACACCACCTTTCATCTGTGTAGATAATTTAACACACCACCAGCTTTAATTGGTGCAGATAATGTAATGCGCCAGCTTTAATTGGTGTAGGTAATGTAACATACCCGCTTTAATTGGTGTAGATAATGTAACAAACCAGCTTTAATTGGTGTGGATAATATAACACACCTGCTTTAATTGGTGGTGTTAATGTCATGCAGCAGCTTTAACTGATGTAGATAATATAACACATCAGCTTTAATTGATCTTGTTAATGTACATACCAGCGTTCATTCATGCAGAAATGTAACACACCAGCTTTAATTGAAGTAGATATTGTTCCACACCAGCTTCAATTGATGTAGATCATGTAAAACACCAGCTTTAATTGGTGCAGATAATGTAACACACCAGCTTTAATTGGTGCAGATATTGTAACACACCAGCTTTAATTGAAATAGATCATGTAACACACCAGTTGTAATGTGTATGAATAATGTAACATAACAGCTTTAAAAGGTGTAGATAATGTAACACACCAGCTTCAATTGATGTAGATAATGTAACACACCTGCTTTATTTATGTAGATAATGTAACACACCAGCTTTAATTGGTGTAGATAATGTAAGACACCAGCTTCAATTAGTCTAGATATGGTCAAAAAACAACTTTAATTGATGTAGATAATGTAACACACCAGCTTTAATTGGTCTAGATAATGTAACACACCAGCTTTAAATGGTGTAGATAATGTAACAGACCAACTTTAATTGCTGTAGATAATGTAAGACACAGGCTGTAATTGGTGTAGATATTGTAACACACAAGCTTTAATATTGTAGGTAATGTAACACACCAGCTTCGATTAGTCTAGATAAGGTCAAACAACAACTTTAATTGATGTAGATAGTGTAACACACCAGCTTTAATTGTTGTAGATAATATCACCCACCAGCTGTAATTGGTGGTGCCAATATAATGCAGCAGCTTTAATTGGTGTATATGATGTAACACAGTAGCTTTAATTGGTGTAGATAATGTAAAAAGGCAGCTTTAATTGGTGTAGATAATGTAATACACCAGCTTTAAATGGCGCAGATACCGTAACACACCAGCTTTAATTGGTGCAAATAATGTAACAGACGAGCTTTAAATAGTGTAGATAATGTAACACACCAGCTTTAATTTGCGTAGATAATGTAACACACCAGCTTTAATTGGTGCAGATAATGTAACACACCAGCATTAATTTGTGTAGATAATGAAACACACCAGCCAAAATTGCTGAAGATATTGAAACACACCAGTTTCAGTTGGTCTAGATAATGTTAAACAACAACTTTAATTGATGTAGTTAACGTAACACAGCAGCTTTAATCGGTGTAGATAATGTAACAAACCAGCTTTAATCGGTACAGATATTGTAACACACCACCTTTCATTTGTGTAGATAATGTAACACACCACCAGCTTTAATTGGTGCAGATAATGTAATGCACCAGCTTTAATTGGTGCAGGTAATGTAACACACCAGCTTTAATTGGTGTAGATCATGTAACACACCAGTTGTAATGTGTATAGATAATGTAACATACCAGTTTAATTGGTGTAGATAATGTAGCACACCTGCTTTAATTGGTGTAGATAATGTAACAAGGCAGCTTTAATTGGTGTAGATAATGTAACACACCAGCTTTAATTGGTGTGGATATTATAACACACCTGCTTTAACTGGTGGTGTTAATGTAATGCAGCAGCTTTAATTGATGTAGATAATATTAAAACACCAGCTTTAATTGATGTTGTTAATGTACATACCAGCGTACATTCATGCAGAGAATGTAACATACCAGCTTTAATTGAAGTAGATATTGTTCCACACCAGCTTCAATTGATGTAGGTAATGTAACACACCAGTTTTAATTGGTGTAGATAGTATAACACACCAAATTTAATTGATGTAGGAAATCTAACACACCAGCTTTAATTGAAGTAGATCATGTAAAACACCAGTTGTAATGTGTATAGATAATGTAACATACCAGCTTTAATTGGTGTAGATAATGTAACAAGTCAGCTTTAATTGGTGTAGATAATGTAACTTATCAGCTTTAATTGGTGCAGATAATGTAACACACCAGCTTTAATTGCTGCAGATAATGTAACGCACCAGCTTTAATTGGTGCAGATAATGTAACAGACCAGTTTTAATTGGTGTAGATAATGTAACAGACCAGCTTGAAATAGTGTAGATAATGTAACACACCATCTTTCATTTGTGTAGATAATGTAACACACTACCAGCTTTAATTGGTGCAGATAATGTAATGCGCCAGCTTTAATTGGTGTAGGTAATGTAACAAACCTGCTTTAATTGGAGTAGATAATGTAACAAACCAGCTTTAATTAGTGTGGATAATATAACAAACCAGCTTCAATTGGTCTAGATAAGGTAAAACAACAACTTTAATTGATGTAGATAATGTAACACACATGCTTTAAATGGTGCAGAAAATGTAACACACCAGTTTTAATTGATGTAGATAACATAACACACCAGCATTAATTTGTGTAGATAATGTAACACACCAACTTTAATTTGTGTAGGTAATGTAACACACCAGCTTCAATTAGTCTAGATAAGGTCAAACAACAACTTTAATTGATGTAGATCGTGTAACACACCAGCTTTAATTGTTGTAGATAATATCACCCACAAGCTGTAATTGCTGGTGCCAATATAATGCAGCAGCTTTAATTGGTGTAGATGATGTAACACAGTAGCTTTAATCGGCATAGATAATGTAAAAAGGCAGCTTTAATTGGTGTAGATAATGTAATACACCAGCTTTAAATGGCGCAGATAAGGTAACACACCAGCTTTAATTTGCATAGATAATGTAACACACCAGCTTTAATTGGTGCAGATAATGTAATGCGCCAGCTTTAATTGGTGTAGGTAATGTGACAAACCAGCTTTAATTGGTGCAGATAATGTAACAGACCAGCTTTAAATAGTGTAGATAATGTAACACACCAGCTTTAATTTGTGTAGATAATGAACACGCTAGCCAAAATTGCTGAAGATATTGAAACACACCAGTTTCAGTTGGTCTAGATAAGGTTAAACAACAACTTTAATTGATGTATATAATGTAACACAACAGCTTTAATTGATGTAGTTAACGTAACACAGCAGCTTTAATTGGTGTAGATAATGTAACAAACCAGCTTTAATTGGTGCAGATATTGTAACACACCACCTTTCATTTGTGTAGATAATGTAACACACCACCAGCTTTAATTGGTGCAGATAATGTAATGGACCAGCTTTAATTGGTGCAAGTAATGTAACAAACCAGCTTTAATTGGTGTAGATAATGTAACAAACCAGCTTTAATTGGTGTGGATAATATAACACACCTGCTTTAATTGGTGGTGTTAATGTAATGCAGCAGCTTTAATTGATGTAGTTAATATAACACACCAGCTTTAATTGATGTTGTTAATGTACATACCAGCGTTCATTCGTGCAGAGAATGTAACACACCAGCTTTAATTGAAGTAGATATTCTTTCACACCAGCTTCAATTGATGTAGATCATGTAAAACACCAGCTTTAATTGGTGTAGATAATGTAACAGACCAGCTTTAATTGGTGTAGATAATGTAACAAGGCAGCTTTAATTGGTGTAGATAATGTAACATATCAGCTTTAATTGGTGCAGATATTGTAACACACCAGCTTTAATTGGTGTGGATAATATAACACACCTGCTTTAATTGGTGGTGTTAATTTAATGCAGCAGCTTTAATTGATGTAGATAATATAAAACACCAGCTTTAATTGATGTTGTTAATGTACATACCAGTGTACATTCATGCAGAGAATATAACATACCAGCTTTAATTGAAGTAGATATTGTTCCACACCAGCTTCAATTGATGTAGGTAATGTAACACACCAGTTTTAATTGGTGTAGTTAGTATAACACACCAAATTTAATTGATGTAGGAAATCTAACACACCAGCTTTAATTGGTGCAGATATTGTAACACACCAGCTTTAATTGAAGTAGATCATGTAACACACCAGTTGTAATGTGTATAGATAATATAACACAACAGCTTTAATTGGTGTAGATAGTACAACACAACAAATTTATTTGATGTAGATAATGTAACACACCAGCTATAAATGGTGTAGATAATGTAACACACCAGCTTTAAATGGTGTAGATAATGTAACACACCAGCTTTAACTGGTGTAGATAATGTAACACACCAGCATTAATAGGTGGTGCTAATTTAATGCAGCAGCTTTAATTGGTGTAGATAATGTAACACACCAGCTTTAATTGGTGCAGATAATGTAACAGACCAGCTGTAATTGGTGTAGATAATGTAACACACCAGCTTTAATTGGTGTAGATAATGTAAGACACAGGCTTTAATTGGTCTAGATAATGTAACACACCAGCTTTAAATGGTGTCGATAATGTAACAAACCAGCTTTAATAGTGTAGATAATGTAACGCACCAGCTTCAATTAGTCTAGATAAGTTCAAACAACAACTTTAATTGATATAGATAATGTAACACACCTGCTTTAATTGATGTAGATAACGTAACACACCAGCTTTAATTGGTGTAGATAATGTAATGCGCCAGCTTAACTTGCCGTAGGTAATGTAACAAACCAGCTTTAATTGGTGTAGATAATGTAACAAACCAGCTTTAATTGGTGTGGATAATATAACACACCTGCTTTAATTGGTGGTGTTAATGTCATGCAGCAGCTTTAATTGATGTAGATAATATAAAACACCAGCTTTAATTGCTGTTGTTAATGTACATACCAGCGTACATTCATGCAGAAAATGTAACACAGCAGCTTTAATTGATGTAGATCATGTAACATACCAGCTTTAATTGGTGTAGATAGTATAACACACCAAATTTAATTGATGTAGGAAATCTAACACACCAGCTTTAATTGAAGTAGATCATGTAAAACACCAGTTGTAATGTGTTTAGATAATATAACACACCAGCTTTAATTGGTGTAGATAGTACAACACAACAAATTTATTTGATGTAGATAATGTAACACACCAGCTATAAATGGTGTAGATAATGTAACACACCAGCTTTAAATGGTGTAGATAATGTAACACACCAGCATTAATAGGTGGTGCTAATGTAATGCAGCAGCTTTGATTGGTGTAGATAATGTAACAAGGCAGCTTTAATTGGTGTAGATAATGTAACATATCAGCTTTAATTGGTGCAGATATTGTAACACACTAGCTTTAATTGGTGCAGATAATGTAACACACCAGCTTTAATTGCTGTAGATAATATCACCCACCTGCTGTAATTGGTTGTGCTAATGCAATGCACCAGCTTTAATTGTGTAGACAATGTAACACACCAGCTTTAATTGATGTAGATAACGTAACACACCAGCTTTAATTGGTGCAGATAATGTAACAGACCAGCTTTAAATAGTGTAGATAATGTAAAACACCAGCTTTAATTTGCATAGATAATGTAACACACAAGCTTTAATTGGTGAAGATAATGTGATGCGCCAGCTTTAATTGGTGTAGGTAATGTAACAAACCAGCTTTAATTGGTGCAGATAATGTAACACACCAGCTTTAAATAGTGTAGATAATGTAACAGACCAGCTTTAATTTGTGTAGATAATGTAACACACCAGCTTTAATTTGTGTAGACAATGAAACACGCAAGCCAAAATTGCTCAAGATATTGAAACACACCAGTATCAGTTGGTCTAGATAAGGTTAAACAACAAATTAAATTGATGTAGATAATGTAACATACCAGCTTTAATTGATGTAGATAACGTAACACAGCAGCTTTAATTGGTGTAGATAATGTAACAGACCAGCTTGAAATAGTGTAGATAATGTAACACAACACCTTTCATCTGTGTAGATAATTTAACATACCACCAGCTTTAATTGGTGCAGATAATGTAATGCGCCAGCTTTAATTGGTGTAGGTAATGTAACATACCCGCTTTAATTGGTGTATATAATGTAACAAAACAGCTTTAATTGGTGTGGATAATATAACACACCTGCTTTAATTGGTGGTGTTAATGTCATGCCGCAGCTTTAATTGATGTAGATAATATAACACATCAGCTTTAATTGATCTTGTTAATGAACATACCAGCGTTCATTCATGCAGAGAATGTAACACACCAGCTTTAGTTGAAGTAGATATTGTTCCACACCAGCTTCAATTGATGTAGATCATGTAAAACACCAGCTTTAATTGGTGCAGATAATGTAAGACACCAGCTTCAATTAGTCTAGATATGGTCAAAAAACAACTTTAATTGATGTAGATAATGTAACACACCAGCTTTAATTGGTCTAGATAATGTAACACACCAGCTTTAAATGGTGTAGATAATGTAACAGACCAACTTTAATTGGTGTAGATAATGTAACAAACCAGCTTTAATTGGTGTGGATAATATAACACACCTACTTTAATTGGTGGTGTTAATGTCATGCAGCAGCTTTAATTGATGTAGATAATATAAAACACCAGCTTTAATTGCTGTTGTTAATGTACATACCAGCGTACATTCATGCAGAAAATGTAACACACCAGCTTTAATTGATGTAGATCATGTAACATACCAGCTTTAATTGGTGTAGATAGTATAACACACCAAATTTAATTGATGTAGGAAATCTAACACGCCAGCTTTAATTGAAGTAGATCATGTAACACACCAGTTGTAATGTGTATAGATAATATAACACACCAGCTTTAATTGGTGTAGATAGTACAACACAACAAATTTATTTGATGTAGATAATGTAACACACCAGCTATAAATGGTGTAGATAATGTAACACACCAGCTTTAAATGGTGTAGATAATGTAACACACCAGCATTAATAGGTGGTGCTAATGTAATGCAGCAGCTTTAATTGATGTAGATAATGTAACAAGGCAGCTTTAACTGGTGTAGATAATGTAACATATCAGCTTTAATTGGTGCAGATATTGTAACACACTAGCTTTAATTGGTGCAGATAATGTAAGAAGCAGGCTTTAATTGGTCTAGAAAATGTAACAGACTAGCTTTAATTGGTGCAGATAATGTAACGCACCAATCTGTAATTGGTGTAGATAATGTAACACACCACCTTTCATTTGTCTAGATAATGTAACACACCACCAGCTTTAATTGGAGCAGATAATGTAATGCACCAGCTTTAATTGGTGTAGATAATGTAACAAGGCAGCTTTAATTGGTGTAGATAATGTAACAAACCAGCTTTAATTGGTGTGGATAATATAACATACCTGCTTTAATTGGTGGTGTTAATGTAATGCAACAGCTTTAATTGATGTAGTTAATATAACACACCAGCTTTAATTGATGTTGTTAATGTACATACCAGCGTACATTCATGCAGAGAATGTAACATACCAGCTTTAATTGAAGTAGATATTGTTCCACACCAGCTTCAATTGATGTAGGTAATGTAACACACCACTTTTAATTGGTGTAGATAGTATAACACACCAAATTTAATTGATGTAGGAAATCTAACACACCAGCTTTAATTGGTGCAGATATTGTAACACACCAGCTTTAATTGAAGTAGATCATGTAACACACCAGTTGTAATGTGTATAGATAATGTAACATACCAGCTTTAATTGGTGTAGATAATGTAACAAGTCAGCTTTAATTGGTGTAGATAATGTAACTTATCAGCTTTAATTGGTGCAGATAATGTAACACACCAGCTTTAATTGCTGCAGATAATGTAACGCACCAGCTTTAATTGGTGCAGATAATGTAACAGACCAGTTTTAATTGGTGTAGATAATGTAACAGACCAGCTTGAAATAGTGTAGATAATGTAACACACCACCTTTCATTTGTGTAGATAAAGTAACACACTACCAGCTTTAATTGGTGCAGATAATGTAATGCGCCAGCTTTAATTGGTGTAGGTAATGTAACAAACCTGCTTTAATTGGAGTAGATAATGTAACAAACCAGCTTTAAGTAGTGTGGATAATATAACAAACTAGCTTCAATTGGTCTAGATAAGGTAAAACAACAACTTTAATTGATGTAGATAATGTAACACACTAGCTTTAAATGGTGCAGAAAATGTAACACACCAGTTTTAATTGATGTAGATAACATAACACACCAGCATTAATTTGTGTAGATAATGTAACACACCAGCTTTAATTTGTGTAGGTAATGTAACACACCAGCTTCAATTAGTCTAGATAAGGTCAAACAACAACTTTAATTGATGTAGATAGTGTAACACACCAGCTTTAATTGTTGTAGATAATATCACCCACAAGCTGTAATTGCTGGTGCCAATATAATGCAGCAGCTTTAATTGGTGTAGATGATGTAACACAGTAGCTTTAATCGGCGTAGATAATGTAAAAAGGCAGCTTTAATTGGTGTAGATAAAGTAATACACCAGCTTTAAATGGCGCAGATAAGGTAACACACCAGCTTTAATTTGCATAGATAATGTAACACACCAGCTTTAATTGGTGCAGATAATGTAATGCGCCAGCTTTAATTGGTGTAGGTAATGTGACAAACCAGCTTTAATTGGTGCAGATAATGTAACAGACCAGCTTTAAATAGTGTAGATAATGTAACACACCAGCTTTAATTTGTGTAGATAATGAACACGCTAGCCAAAATTGCTGAAGACATTGAAACACACCAGTTTCAGTTGGTCTAGATAAGGTTAAACAACAACTTTAATTGATGTATATAATGTAACACAACAGCTTTAATTGATGTAGTTAACGTAACACAGCAGCTTTAATTGGTGTAGATAATGTAACAAACCAGCTTTAATTGGTGCAGATATTGTAACACACCACCTTTCATTTGTGTAGACAATGTAACACACCACCAGCTTTAATTGGTGCAGATAATGTAATGGACCAGCTTTAATTGGTGCAAATAATGTAACAAACCAGCTTTAATTGGTGTAGATAATGTAACAAACCAGCTTTAATTGGTGTGGATAATATAACACACCTGCTTTAATTGGTGGTGTTAATGTAATGCAGCAGCTTTAATTGATGTAGTTAATATAACACACCAGCTTTAATTGATGTTGTTAATGTACATACCAGCGTTCATTCGTGCAGAGAATGTAACACACCAGCTTTAATTGAAGTAGATATTGTTTCACACCAGCTTCAATTGATGTAGATCATGTAAAACACCAGCTTTAATTGGTGTAGATAATGTAACAGACCAGCTTTAATATTGTAGATAATGTAACACACCAGCTTTAATTGGTGCAGATATTGTAACACACCAGCTTTAATTGAAGTAGATCATGTAACACACCAGTTGTAATGTGTATAGATAATGTAACATACCAGTTTAATTGGTGTAGATAATGTAGCACACCAGCTTTAATTGGTGTAGATAATGTAACAAGGCAGCTTTAATTGGTGTAGATAATGTAACACACCAGCTTTAATTGGTGTGGATATTATAACACACCTGCTTTAATTGGTGGTGTTAATGTAATGCAGCAGCTTTAATTGATGTAGATAATATAAAACACCAGCTTTAATTGATGTTGTTAATGTACATACCAGCGTACATTCATGCAGAGAATGTAACATACCAGCTTTAATTGAAGTAGATATTGTTCCACACCAGCTTCAATTGATGTAGGTAATGTAACACACCAGTTTTAATTGGTGTAGATAGTATAACACACCAAATTTAATTGATGTAGGAAATCTAACACACCAGCTTTAATTGGTGCAGATATTGTAACACACCAGCTTTAATTGAAGTAGATCATGTAACACACCAGTTGTAATGTGTATAGATAATGTAACATACCAGCTTTAATTGGTGTAGATAATGTAACAAGTCAGCTTTAATTGGTGTAGATAATGTAACTTATCAGCTTTAATTGGTGCAGATAATGTAACACACCAGCTTTAATTGCTGCAGATAATGTAACGCACCAGCTTTAATTGGTGCAGATAATGTAACAGACCAGTTTTAATTGGTGTAGATAATGTAACAGACCAGCTTGAAATAGTGTAGATAATGTAACACACCACCTTTCATTTGTGTAGATAATGTAACACACTACCAGCTTTAATTGGTGCAGAGAATGTAATGCGCCAGCTTTAATTGGTGTAGGTAATGTAACAAACCTGCTTTAATTGGAGTAGATAATGTAACAAACCAGCTTTAATTAGTGTGGATAATATAACAAACCAGCTTCAATTGGTCTAGATTATATAAAACAACAACTTTAATTGATGTAGATAATGTAACACACTAGCTTTAAATGGTGCAGAAAATGTAACACACCAGTTTTAATTGATGTAGATAACATAACACACCAGCATTAATTTGCGTAGATAATGTAACACACCAATTTAATTTGTGTAGATAATGAAACACGCCAGCCAAAATTGCTGAAGATATTGAAACACACCAGTTTCTGTTGGTCTAGATAAGGTTAAACAACAACCTTAATTGATGTAGATAATGTAACACACCAGCTTTAATTGATGTAGATAACGTAACACACCAGCTTTAATTGGTGTAGATAATGTTACAGACCAGCTTTAAATAGTGTAGATAACGTAACACACCACCAGCTTTAATTGGTGTAGATAATGTAATGCGCCAGCTTTACTTGCCGTAGGTAATGTAACAAACCAGCTTTAATTGGTGTAGATAATGTAACAAACCAGCTTTCATTGGTGTGGATAATATAACACACCTGCTTTAATTGGTGGTGTTAATGTCATGCAGCAGCTTTAATTGATGTAAATAATATAAAACACCAGCTTTAATTGCTGTTGTTAATGTACATACCAGCGTACATTCATGCAGAAAATGTAACACACCAGCTTTAATTAATGTAGATCATGTAACATACCAGCTTTAATTGGTGTAGATAGTATAACACACCAAATTTAATTGATGTAGGAAATCTAACACACCAGCTTTAATTGAAGTAGATCATGTAACACACCAGTTGTAATGTGTATAGATAATATAACACACCAGCTTTAATTGGTGTAGATAGTACAACACAACAAATTTATTTGATGTAGATAATATAACACACCAGCTATAAAAGGTGTAGATAATGTAACACACCAGCATTAAATGGTGCAGATAATGTAACACACCAGCATTAATAGGTGGTGCTAATGTAATGCAGCAGCTTTAATTGCTGTAGATAATGTAAGAAGCAGGCTTTAATTGGTCTAGGAAATGTAACAGATTAGCTTTAATTGGTGCAGATAATGTAACGCACCAATCTGTAATTGGTGTAGATAATGTAACACACCAGCTTTAATTGGTGTAGATAATGTAAGAAGCAGGCTTTAATTGGTCTAGATAATGTAACACATCAGCTTTAATTGCTGTAGATAATATCACCCACCTGCTGTAATTGGTTGTGCTAATGCAATGCACCAGCTTTAATTGTGTAGACAATGTAACACACCAGCTTTAATTGATGTAGATAACATAACACAGCAGCTTTAATTGGTGCAGATAATGTAACAGGCCAGCTTTAAATAGTGTAGATAATGTAACACACCAGCTTTAATTCGCATAGATAATGTAACACACAAGCTTTAATTGGTGAAGATAATGTAATGCGCCAGCTTTAATTGGTGTAGGTAATGTAACAAACCAGCTTTAATTGGTGCAGATAATGTAACACACCAGCTTTAAATAGTGTAGATAATGTAACAGACCAGCTTTAATTTGTGTAGATAATGTAACACACCAGCTTTAATTTGTGTAGACAATGAAACACGCCAGCCAAAATTGCTCAAGATATTGAAACACACCAGTATCAGTTGGTCTAGATAAGGTTAAACAACAAATTAAATTGATGTAGATAATGTAACATACCAGCTTTAATTGATGTAGATAACGTAACACAGCAGCTTTAATTGGTGTAGATAATGTAACAGACCAGCTTGAAATAGTGTAGATAATGTAACACAACACCTTTCATCTGTGTAGATAATTTAACACACCACCAGCTTTAATTGGTGCAGATAATGTAATGCGCCAGCTTTAATTGGTGTAGGTAATGTAACATACCCGCTTTAATTGGTGTAGATAATGTAACAAAACAGCTTTAATTGGTGTGGATATTATAACACACCTGCTTTAATTGGTGGTGTTAATGTCATGCCGCAGCTTTAATTGATGTAGATAATATAACACGTCAGCTTTAATTGATCTTGTTAATGAACATACCAGCGTTCATTCATGCAGAGAATGTAACACACCAGCTTTAATTGAAGTAGATATTGTTCCACACCAGCTTCAATTGATGTAGATAATGTAACACACCTGCTTTAATTGGTGCAGATATTGTAACACACCAGCTTTAATTGAAATAGATCATGTAACACACCAGTTGTAATGTGTATGAATAATGTAACATAACAGCTTTAAATGGTGTAGATAATGTAACACAGCAGCTTCAACTGATGTAGATAATGTAACACACCTGCTTTATTTATGTAGATAATGTAACACACCAGCTTTAATTGGTGTAGATAATGTAAGACACCAGCTTCAATTAGTCTAGATATGGTCAAAAAACAACTTTAATTGATGTAGATAATGTAACACATCAGCTTTAATTGGTCTAGATAATGTAACACACCAGCTTTAAATGGTGTAGATAATGTAACAGACCAACTTTAATTGGTGTAGATAATGTAACAAACCAGCTTTAATTGGTGTGGATAATATAACACACCTGCTTTAATTGGTGGTGTTAATGTCATGCAGCAGCTTTAATTGATGTAAATAATATAAAACACCAGCTTTAATTGCTGTTGTTAATGTACATACCAGTGTACATTCATGCAGAAAATGTAACACACCAGCTTTAATTGATGTAGATCATGTAACATACCAGCTTTAATTGGTGTAGATAGTATAACACACCAAATTTAATTGATGTAGGAAATCTAACACACCAGCTTTAATTGAAGTAGATCATGTAACACACCAGTTGTAATGTGTATAGATAATATAACACACCAGCTTTAATTGGTGTAGATAGTACAACACAACAAATTTATTTGATGTAGATAATGTAACACACCAGCTATAAATGGTGTAGATAATGTAACACACCAGCTTTAAATGGTGTAGATAATGTAACACACCAGCATTAATAGGTGGTGCTAATGTAATGCAGCAGCTTTAATTGGTGTAGATAATGTAACAAGGCAGCTTTAATTGGTGTAGATAATGTAACATATCAGCTTTAATTGGTGCAGATATTGTAACACACTAGCTTTAATTGGTGCAGATAATGTAACACACCAGCTTTAATTGGTGTAGATAATGTAAGAAGCAGGCTTTAATTGGTCTAGAAAATGTAACAGACTAGCTTTAATTGGTGCAGATAATGTAACGCACCAATCTGTAATTGGTGTAGATAATGTAACACACCAGCTTTAATTGGTGTAGATAATGTAAGAAGCAGGCTTTAATTGGTCTAGATAATGTAACACACCAGCTTTAATTGCTGTAGATAATATCACCCACCTGCTGTAATTGGTTGTGCTAATGCAATGCACCAGCTTTAATTGTGTAGACAATGTAACACACCAGCTTTAATTGATGTAGATAACGTAACACAGCAGCTTTAATTGGTGCAGATAATGTAACAGACCAGCTTTAAATAGTGTAGATAATGTAACACACCAGCTTTAATTTGCATAGATAATGTAACACACCAGCTTTAATTGGTGAAGATAATGTGATGCGCCAGCTTTAATTGGTGTAGGTAATGTAACAAACCAGCTTTAATTGGTGCAGATAATGTAACACACCAGCTTTAAATAGTGTAGATAATGTAACAGACCAACTTTAATTTGTGTAGATAATTTAACACACCAGCTTTAATTTGTGTGGACAATGAAACACGCCAGCCAAAATTGCTCAAGATATTGAAACACACCACTTTCAGTTGGTCTAGATAAGGTTAAACAACAAATTAAATTGATGTAGATAATGTAACATACCAGCTTTAATTGATGTAGATAACGTAACACAGCAGCTTTAATTGGTGTAGATAATGTAACAGACCAGCTTGAAATAGTGTAGATAATGTAACACAACACCTTTCATCTCTGTAGATAATTTAACCCAACAGCAGCTTTAATTGGTGCAGATAATGTAATGCGCCAGCTTTAATTGGTGTAGGTAATGGAACAAACCAGCTTTAATTGGTGTAGATAATGTAACACACCAGCTTTAAATAGTGTAGATAATGTAATAGACCAGCTTTAATTTCTGTAGATAATGTAACACACCAGCTTTAATTTGTGTAGACAATGAAACACGCCAGCCAAAATTACTCAAGATATTGAAACACACCAGTTTCAGTTGGTCTAGATAAGGTTAAACAACAAATTAAATTGATGTAGATAATGTAACATACCAGCTTTAATTGATGTAGATAACGTAACACAGCAGCTTTAATTGGTGTAGATAATGTAACAGACCAGCTTGAAATAGTGTAGATAATGTAACACACCACCCTTCATCTGTGTAGATAATTTAACACACCACCAGCTTTAATTGGTGCAGATAATGTAATGCGCCAGCTTTAATTGGTGTAGGTAATGTAACATACCCGCTTTAATTGGTGTAGATAATGTAACAAACCAGCTTTAATTGGTGTGGATAATATAACACACCTGCTTTAATTGGTGGTGTTAATGTCATGCAGCAGCTTTAATTGATGTAGATAATATAACACATCAGCTTTAATTGATCTTGTTAATGTACGTACCAGCGTTCATTCATGCAGAGAATGTAACACACCAGCTTTAATTGAAGTAGATATTGTTCCACACTAGCTTCAATTGATGTAGATCATGTAAAACACCAGCTTTAATTGATGTAGATAATGTAACACACCTGCTTTATTTATGTAGATAATGTAACACACCAGCTTTAATTGGTGTAGATAATGTAAGACACCAGCTTCAATTAGTCTAGATATGGTCAAAAAACAACTTTAATTGATGTAGATAATGTAACACACAAGCTTTAATTGGTCTAGATAATGTAACACACCAGCTTTAAATGGTGTAGATAATGTAACAGACCAACTTTAATTGGTGTAGTTAATGTAATGCGCCAGCTTTACTTGCCGTAGGTAATGTAACAAACCAGCTTTAATTGGTGTCGATAATGTAACAAACCAGCTTTAATTGGTGTGGATAATATAACACACCTGCTTTAATTGGTGGTGTTAATGTCATGCAGCAGCTTTAATTGATGTAGATAATATAAAACACCAGCTTTAATTGCTGTTGTTAATGTACATACCAGCGTACATTCATGCAGCAAATGTAACACACCAGCTTTAATTGGTGTAGATAATGTAAGACACCAGCTTCAATTAGTCTAGATATGGTCAAAAAACAACTTTAATTGATGTAGATAATGTAACACACAAGCTTTAATTGGTCTAGATAATGTAACACACCAGCTTTAAATGGTGTAGATAATGTAACAGACCAACTTTAATTGGTGTAGTTAATGTAATGCGCCAGCTTTACTTGCCGTAGGTAATGTAACAAACCAGCTTTAATTGGTGTCGATAATGTAACAAACCAGCTTTAATTGGTGTGGATAATATAACACACCTGCTTTAATTGGTGGTGTTAATGTCATGCAGCAGCTTTAATTGATGTAGATAATATAAAACACCAGCTTTAATTGCTGTTGTTAATGTACATACCAGCGTACATTCATGCAGAAAATGTAACACACCAGCTTTAATTGATGTAGATCATGTAACATACCAGCTTTAATTGGTGTAGATAGTATAACACACCAAACTTAATTGATGTAGGAAATCTAACACACCAGCTTTAATTGAAGTAGATCATGTAACACCCCAGTTGTAATGTGTATAGATAATATAACACACCAGCTTTAATTGGTGTAGATAGTACAACACAACAAATTTATTTGATGGAGATAATGTAACATACCAGCTATAAATTGTGTAGATAATGTAACACACCAGCTTTAAATGGTGTAGATAATGTAACACACCAGCATTAATAGGTGGTGCTAATGTAATGCAGCAGCTTTAATTGGTGTAGATAATGTAACAAGGCAGCTTTAATTGGTGTAGATAATGTAACATATCAGCTTTAATTGGTGCAGATATTGTAACACACTAGCTTTAATTGGTGCAGATAATGTAACACACCAGCTTTAATTGGTGTAGATAATGTAAGAAGCAGGCTTTAATTGGTCTAGAAAATGTAACAGACTAGCTTTAATTGGTGCAGATAATGTAACGCACCAATCTGTAATTGGTGTAGATAATGTAACACACCACCTTTCATTTGTCTAGATAATGTAACACACCACCAGCTTTAATTGGTGCAGATAATGTAATGCACCAGCTTTAATTGGTGCAGGTAATGTAACAAACCAGCTTTAATTGGTGTAGATAATGTAACAAACCAGCTTTAATTGGTGTGGATAATATAACATACCTGCTTTAATTGGTGGCGTTAATGTAATGCAGCAGCTTTAATTGATGTAGTTAATATAAAACACCAGCTTTAATTGATGTTGTTGATGTACATACCAGCGTACATTCATGCAGAGAATGTAACATACCAGCTTTAATTGAAGTAGATATTGTTCCACACCAGCTTCAATTAATGTAACACACCAGTTTTAATTGGTGTAGATAGTATAACACACCAAATTTAATTGATGTAGGAAATCTAACACACCAGCTTTAATTGGTGCAGATATTGTAACACACCAGCTTTAATTGAAGTAGATCATGTAACACACCAGTTGTAATGTGTATAGATAATGTAACATACCAGCTTTAATTGGTGTAGATAATGTAACACACCAGCTTTAATTGCTGCAGATAATGTAACGCACCAGCTTTAATTGGTGCAGATAATGTAACAGACCAGTTTTAATTGGTGTAGATAATGTAACACACCAGCTTGAAATAGTGTAGATAATGTAACACACCACCTTTCATTTGTGTAGATAATGTAACACACTACCAGCTTTAATTGGTGCAGAGAATGTAATGCGCCAGCTTTAATTGGTGTAGGTAATGTAACAAACGTGCTTTAATTGGAGTAGATAATGTAACAAACCAGCTTTAATTAGTGTGGATAATATAACAATCCAGCTTCAATTGGTCTAGATAAGGTAAAACAACAACTTTAATTGATGTAGATAATGTAACACACTAGCTTTAAATGGTGCAGAAAATGTAACACACCAGTTTTAATTGATGTAGATAACATAACACACCAGCATTAATTTGTGTAGATAATGTAACACACCAGCTTTAATTTGTGTAGGTAATGTAACACACCAGCTTCAATTAGTCTAGATAAGGTCAAACAACAACTTTAATTGATGTAGATAGTGTAACACACCAGCTTTCATTGTTGTAGATAATATCACCCACAAGCTGTAATTGCTGGTGCCAATATAATGCAGCAGCTTTAATTGGTGTAGATGATGTAACACAGTAGCTTTAATCGGCGTAGATAATGTAAAAAGGCAGCTTTAATTGGTGTAGATAATATAATACACCAGCTTTAAATGGCGCAGATAAGGTAACACACCAGCTTTAATTTGCGTAGATAATGTAACACACCAGCTTTAATTGGTGCAGATAATGTAATGCGACAGCTTTAATTGGTGTAGGTAATGTGACAAACCAGCTCTAATTGGTGCAGATAATGTAACAGACCAGCTTTAAATAGTGTAGATAATGTAACACACCAGCTTTAATTTGTGTAGATAATGAACACGCTAGCCAAAATTGCTGAAGATATTGAAACACACCAGTTTCAGTTGGTCTAGATAAGGTTAAACAACAACTTTAATTGATGTATATAATGTAACACAACTGCTTTAATTGATGTAGTTAACGTAACACAGCAGCTTTAATTGGTGTAGATAATGTAACAAACCAGCTTTAATTGGTGTAGATATTGCAACACACCACCTTTCATTTGTGTAGACAATGTAACACACCACCAGCTTTAATTGGTGCAGATAATGTAATGGACCAGCTTTAATTGGTGCAAGTAATGTAACAAACCAGCTTTAATTGGTGTAGATAATGTAACAAACCAGCTTTAATTGGTGTGGATAATATAACACACCTGCTTTAATTGGTGGTGTTAATGTAATGCAGCAGCTTTAATTGATGTAGTTAATGTAACACACCAGCTTTAATTGATGTTGTTAATGTACATACCAGCGTTCATTCGTGCAGAGAATGTAACACACCAGCTTTAATTGAAGTAGATATTGTTTCACACCAGCTTCAATTGATGTAGATCATGTAAAACACCAGCTTTAATTGGTGTAGATAATGTAACAGACCAGCTTTAATATTGTAGATAATGTAACACACCAGCTTTAATTGGTGCAGATATTGTAACACACCAGCTTTAATTGAAGTAGATCATGTAACACACCAGTTGTAATGTGTATAGATAATGTAACATACCAGTTTAATTGGTGTAGATAATGTAGCACACCAGCTTTAATTGGTGTAGATAATGTAACAAGGCAGCTTTAATTGGTGTAGATAATGTAACACACCAGCTTTAATTGGTGTGGATATTATAACACACCTGCTTTAATTGGTGGTGTTAATGTAATGCAGCAGCTTTAATTGATGTAGATAATATAAAACACCAGCTTTAATTGATGTTGTTAATGTACATACCAGCGTACATTCATGCAGAGAATGTAACATACCAGCTTTAATTGAAGTAGATATTGTTCCACACCAGCTTCAATTGATGTAGTTAATGTAACACACCACTTTTAATTGGTGTAGATAGTATAACACACCAAATTTAATTGACGTAGGAAATCTAACACACCAGCTTTAATTGGTGCAGATATTGTAACACACCAGCTTTAATTGAAGTAGATCATGTAACACACCAGTTGTAATGTGTATAGATAATGTAACATACCAGCTTTAATTGGTGTAGATAATGTAACAAGTCAGCTTTAATTGGTGTAGATAATGTAACTTATCAGCTTTAATTGGTGCAGATAATGTAACACACCAGCTTTAATTGCTGCAGATAATGTAACGCACCAGTTTTAATTGGTGCAGATAATGTAACAGACCAGTTTTAATTGGTGTAGATAATGTAACAGACCAGCTTGAAATAGTGTAGATAATGTAACACACCACCTTTCATTTGTGTAGATAATGTAACACACTACCAGCTTTAATTGGTGCACAGAATGTAATGCGCCAGCTTTAATTGGTGTAGGTAATGTAACAAACCTGCTTTAATTGGAGTAGATAATGTAACAAACCAGCTTTAATTAGTGTGGATAATATAACAAACCAGCTTCAATTGGTCTAGATAAGGTAAAACAACAACTTTAATTGATGTAGATAATGTAACACACTAGCTTTAAATGGTGCAGAAAAAGTAACACACCAGTTTTAATTGATGTAGATAACATAACACACCAGCATTAATTTGTGTAGATAATGTAACACACCAGCTTTAATTTGTGTAGATAATGAAACACGCCAGCCAAAATTGCTGAAGTTATTGAAACACACCAGTTTCTGTTGGTCTAGATAAGGTTAAACAACAACCTTAATTGATGTAGATAATGTAACACACCAGCTTTAATTGATGTAGATAACATAACACACCAGCTTTAATTGGTGTAGATAATGTAACAGAACAGCTTGACATAGTGTAGATAACGTAACACACCACCAGCTTTAATTGGTGTAGATAATGTAATGCGCCAGCTTTACTTGCCGTAGGTAATGTAACAAACCAGCTTTAATTGGTGAAGATAATGTAACAAACCAGCTTTAATTAGTGTGGATAATATAACAAACCAGCTTCAATTGGTCTAGATAAGGTAAAAAAACAACTTTAATTGATGTAGATAATGTAACACACTAGCTTTAAATGGTGCAGAAAATGTAACACACCAGTTTTAATTGATGTAGATAACATAACACACCAGCATTAATTTGTGTAGATAATGTAACACACCAGCTTTAATTTGTGTAGATAATGAAACACGCCAGCCAAAATTGCTGAAGATATTGAAACACACCAGTTTCTGTTGGTCTAGATAAGGTTAAGCAACAACCTTAATTGATGTAGATAATGTAACACACCAGCTTTAATTGATGTAGATAACGTAACACACCAGCTTTAATTGGTGTAGATAATGTAACAGAACAGCTTGACATAGTGTAGATAACGTAACACACCACCAGCTTTAATTGGTGTAGATAATGTAAAGCGCCAGCTTTACTTGCCGTAGGTAATGTAACAAACCAGCTTTAATTGGTGTAGATAATGTAACAAACCAGCTTTCATTGGTGTGGATAATATAACACACCTGCTTTAATTGGTGGTGTTAATGTCATGCAGCAGCTTTAATTGATGTAAATAATATAAAACACCAGCTTTAATTGCTGTTGTTAATGTACATACCAGTGTACATTCATGCAGAAAATGTAACACAACAGCTTTAATTGATGTAGATCATGTAACATACCAGCTTTAATTGGTGTAGATAGTATAACACACCAAATTTAATTGATGTAGGAAATCTAACACACCAGCTTTAATTGAAGTAGATCATGTAACACACCAGTTGTAATGTGTATAGATAATATAACACACCAGCTTTAATTGGTGTAGATAGTACAACACAACAAATTTATTTGATGTAGATAATGTAACACACCAGCTATAAATGGTGTAGATAATGTAACACACCAGCTTTAAATGGTGTAGATAATGTAACACACCAGCATTAATAGGTGGTGCTAATGTAATGCAGCAGCTTTAATTGGTGTAGATAATGTAACAAGGCAGCTTTAATTGGTGTAGATAATGTAACATATCAGCTTTAATTGGTGCAGATATTGTAACACACTAGCTTTAATTGGTGCAGATAATGTAACACACCAGCTTTAATTGGTGTAGATAATGTAAGAAGCAGGCTTTAATTGGTCTAGAAAATGTAACAGCCTAGCTTTAATTGGTGCAGATAATGTAACGCACCAATCTGTAATTGGTGTAGATAATGTAACACACCAGCTTTAATTGGTGTAGATAATGTAAGAAGCAGGCTTTAATTGGTCTAGATAATGTAACACACCAGCTTTAATTGCTGTAGATAATATCACCCACCTGCTGTAATTGCTTGTGCTAATGCAATGCACCAGCTTTAATTGTGTAGACAATGTAACACACCAGCTTTAATTGATGTAGATAACGTAACACAGCAGCTTTAATTGGTGCAGATATTGTAACAGACCAGCTTTAAATAGTGTAGATAATGTAACACACCAGCTTTAATTTGCATAGATAATGTAACACACCAGCTTTAATTGGTGAAGATAATGTGATGCGCCAGCTATAATTGGTGTAGGTAATGTAACAAACCAGCTTTAATTGGTGCAGATAATGTAACACACCAGCTTTAAATAGTGTAGGTAATTTAACAGACCAGCTTTAATTTGTGTAGATAATGTAACACACCAGCTTTAATTTGTGTAGACAATGAAACACGCCAGCCAAAATTGCTCAAGATATTGAAACACACCAGTTTCAGTTGGTTTAGATAAGGTTAAACAACAAATTAAATTGATGTAGATAATGTAACATACCAGCTTTAATTGATGTAGATAACGTAACACAGCAGCTTTAATTGGTGTAGATAATGTAACAGACCAGCTTGAAATAGTGTAGATAATGTAACACACCACCTTTCATCTGTGTAGATAATTTAACACAACAGCAGCTTTAATTGGTGCAGATAATGTAATGCGCCAGCTTTAATTGGTGTAGGTAATGTAACAAACCAACTTTAATTGGTGTAGATAATGTAACACACCAGCTTTAAATAGTGTAGATAATGTAATAGACCAGCTTTAATTTCTGTAGATAATGTAACACACCAGCTTTAATTTGTGTAGACAATGAAACACGCCAGCCAAAATTGCTCAAGATATTGAAACACACCAGTTTCAGTTGGTCTAGATAAGGTTAAACAACAAATTAAATTGATGTAGATAATGTAACATATCAGCTTTAATTGATGTAGCTAACGTAACACAGCAGCTTTAATTGGTGTAGATAATGTAACAGACCAGCTTGAAATAGTGTAGATAATGTAACACACCACCTTTCATCTGTGTAGATAATTTAACACACCACCAGCTTTAATTGGTGCAGATAATGTAATGCGCCAGCTTTAATTGGTGTAGGTAATGTAACATACCCGCTTTAATTGGTGTAGATAATGTAACAAACCAGCTTTAATTGGTGTGGATAATATAACACACCTGCTTTAATTGGTGGTGTTAATGTCATGCAGCAGCTTTAATTGATGTAGATAATATAACACATCAGCTTTAATTGATCTTGTTAATGTACATACCAGCGTTCATTCATGCAGAGAATGTAACACACCAGCTTTAATTGAAGTAGATATTGTTCCACACCAGCTTCAATTGATGTAGATCATGTAAAACACCAGCTTTAATTGGTGCAGATAATGTAACACACCAGCTTTAATTGGTGCAGATATTGTAACACACCAGCTTTAATTGAAATAGATCATGTAACACACCAGTTGTAATGTGTATGAATAATGTAACATAACAGCTTTAAATGGTGTAGATAATGTAACACACCAGCTTCAATTGATGTAGATAATGTAACACACCTGCTTTATTTATGTAGATAATGTAACACACCAGCTTTAATTGGTGTAGATAATGTAAGACACCAGCTTCAATTAGTCTAGATATGGTCAAAAAACAACTTTAATTGATGTAGATAATGTAACACACCAGCTTTAATTGGTCTAGATAATGTAACACACCAGCTTTAAATGGTGTAGATAATGTAACAGACCAACTTTAATTGGTGTAGTTAATGTAATGCGCCAGCTTTACTTGCCGTAGGTAATGTAACAAACCAGCTTTAATTGGTGTCGATAATGTAACAAACCAGCTTTAATTGGTGTGGATAATATAACACACCTGCTTTAATTGGTGGTGTTAATGTCATGCAGCAGCTTTAATTGATGTAGATAATATAAAACACCAGCTTTAATTGCTGTTGTTAATGTACATACCAGTGTACATTCATGCAGAAAATGTAACACACCAGCTTTAATTGATGTAGATCATGTAACATACCAGCTTTAATTGGTGTAGATAGTATAACACACCAAATTTAATTGATGTAGGAAATCTAACACACCAGCTTTAATTGAAGTAGATCATGTAACACACCAGTTGTAATGTGTATAGATAATATAACACACCAGCTTTAATTGGTGTAGATAGTACAACACAACAAATTTATTTGATGGAGATAATGTAACACACCAGCTATAAATTGTGTAGATAATGTAACACACCAGCTTTAAATGGTGTAGATAATGTAACACACCAGCATTAATAGGAGGTGCTAATGTAATGCAGCAGCTTTAATTGGTGTAGATAATGTAACAAGGCAGCTTTAATTGGTGTAGATAATGTAACATATCAGCTTTAATTGGTGCAGATATTGTAACACACTAGCTTTAATTGGTGCAGATAATGTAACACACCAGCTTTAATTGGTGTAGATAATGTAAGAAGCAGGCTTTAATTGGTCTAGAAAATGTAACAGACTAGCTTTAATTGGTGCAGATAATGTAACGCACCAATCTGTAATTGGTGTAGATAATGTAAGAAGCAGGCTTTAATTGGTCTAGATAATGTAACACACCAGCTTTAATTGCTGTAGATAATATCACCCACCTGCTGTAATTGCTTGTGCTAATGCAATGCACCAGCTTTAATTGTGTAGACAATGTAACACACCAGCTTTAATTGATGTAGATAACGTAACACAGCAGCTTTAATTGGTTCAGATAATGTAACAGACCAGCTTTAAATAGTGTAGATAATGTAACACACCAGCTTTAATTTGCATAGATAATGTAACACACCAGCTTTAATTGGTGAAGATAATGTGATGCGCCAGCTTTAATTGGTGTAGGTAATGTAACAAACCAGCTTTAATTGGTGCAGATAATGTAACACACCAGCTTTAAATAGTGTAGATAATGTAACAGACCAGCTTTAATTTGTGTAGATAATGTAACACACCAGCTTTAACTTGTGTAGACAATGAAACACGCCAGCCAAAATTGCTCAAGATATTGAAACACACCAGTTTCAGTTGGTTTAGATAAGGTTAAACAACAAATTAAATTGATGTAGATAATGTAACATACCAGCTTTAATTGATGTAGATAACGTAACACAGCAGCTTTAATTGCTGTAGATAATGTAACAGACCAGCTTGAAATAGTGTAGATAATGTAACACACCACCTTTCATTTGTGTAGATAATTTAACACACCACCAGCTTTAATTGGTGCAGATAATGTAATGCGCCAGCTTTAATTGGTGTAGGTAATGTAACATACCCGCTTTAATTGGTGT
Source organism: Carcharodon carcharias (assembly GCF_017639515.1). Lineage (NCBI taxonomy): Eukaryota > Metazoa > Chordata > Chondrichthyes > Lamniformes > Lamnidae > Carcharodon > Carcharodon carcharias. Next base: position 45,565,706 of record NC_054491.1, read on the forward strand.
AGATAATGTAACAAACCAGCTTTAATTGGTGTGGATAATATAACACACCTGCTTTAATTGGTGGTGTTAATGTCATGCAGCAGCTTTAATTGATGTAGATAATATAACACATCAGCTTTAATTGATCTTGTTAATGTACATACCAGCGTTCATTCATGCAGAGAATGTAACACACCAGCTTTAATTGAAGTAGATATTGTTCCACACCAGCTTCAATTGATGTAGATCATGTAAAACACCAGCTTTAATTGGTGCAGATAATGTAACACACCAGCTTTAATTGGTGCAGATATTGTAACACACCAGCTTTAATTGAAATAGATCATGTAACACACCAGTTGTAATGTGTATGAATAATGTAACATAACAGCTTTAAAAGGTGTAGATAATGTAACACACCAGCTTCAATTGATGTAGATAATGTAACACACCTGCTTTATTTATGTAGATAATGTTACACACCAGCTTTAATTGGTGTAGATAATGTAAGACACCAGCTTCAATTAGTCTAGATATGTTCAAAAAACAACTTTAATTGATGTCGATAATGTAACACACCAGCTTTAATTGGTCTAGATAATGTAACACACCAGCTTTAAATGATGTAGATAATGTAACAGACCAACTTTAATTGGTGTAGTTAATGTAATGCGCCAGCTTTACTTGCCGTAGGTAATGTAACAAACCAGCTTTAATTGGTGTCGATAATTTAACAAACCAGCTTTAATTGGTGTGGATAATATAACACACCTGCTTTAATTGGTGGTGTTAATGTCATGCAGCAGCTTTAATTGATGTAGATAATATAACACACCAGCTTTAATTGGTGTAGATAATGTAAGACACCAGCTTCAATTAGTCTAGATATGGTCAAAAAACAACTTTAATTGATGTAGATAATGTAACACACCAGCTTTAATAGGTCTAGATAATGTAACACACCAGCTTTAAATGGTGTAGATAATGTAACAGACCAACTTTAATTGCTGTAGATAATGTAAGACACAGGCTGTAATTGGTGTAGATATTGTAACACACAAGCTTTAATATTGTAGGTAATGTAACACACCAGCTTCGATTAGTCTAGATAAGGTCAAACAACAACTTTAATTGATGTAGATAGTGTAACACACCAGCTTTAATTGTTGTAGATAATATCACCCACCAGCTGTAATTGGTGGTGCCAATATAATGCAGCAGCTTTAATTGGTGTAGATGATGTAACACAGTAGCTTTAATTGCTGTAGATAATGTAAAAAGGCAGCTTTAATTGGTGTAGATAATGTAATACACCAGCTTTAAATGGCGCAGATACCGTAACACACCAGCTTTAATTGGTGCAGATAATGCAATAGACGAGCTTTAAATAGTGTAGATAATGTAACACACCAGCTTTAATTTGCGTAGATAATGTAACACACCAGCTTTAATTGGTGCAGATAATGTAACACACCAGCTTTAATTTGTGTAGATAATGAAACACACCAGCCAAAATTGCTGAAGATATTGAAACACACCAGTTTCAGTTGGTCTAGATAATGTTAAACAACAACTTTAATTGATGTAGTTAACGTAACACAGCAGCTTTCATCGGTGTAGATAATGTAACAAACCAGCATTAAGCTGTACAGATATTGTAACACACCACCTTACATTTGTGTAGATAATTTAACACACCACCAGCTTTAATTGGTGCAGATAATGTAATGCACCAGCTTTAATTGGTGCAGGTAATGTAACAAACCAGCTTTAATTGGTGTAGATAATGTAACAAAGCAGCTTTAATTGGTGTGGATAATATAACATACCTGCTTTAATTGGTGGTGTTAATGTAATGCAGCAGCTTTAATTGATGTAGTTAATATAACACACCAGCTTTAATTGATGTTGTTAATGTACATACCAGCTTTCATTCGTGCAGAGAACGTAACACACCAGCTTTAATTGAAGTAGATATTGTTTCACACCAGCTTCAATTGATGTAGATCATGTAAAACACCAGCTTTAATTGGTGTAGATAATGTAACAGACCAGCTTTAATATTGTAGATAATGTAACACACCAGCTTTAATTGGTGCAGATATTGTAACACACCAGCTTTAATTGAAGTAGATCATGTAACACACCAGTTGTAATGTGTATAGATAATATAATACACCAGCTTTAATTGGTGTAGATAGTACAACACAACAAATTTATTTCATGGAGATAATGTAACACACCAGCTATAAATTGTGTAGATAATGTAACACACCAGCTTTAAATGGTGTAGATAATGTAACACACCAGCATTAATAGGTGGTGCTAATGTAATGCAGCAGCTTTAATTGGTGTAGATAATGTAACAAGGCAGCTTTAATTGGTGTAGATAATGTAACATATCAGCTTTAATTGGTGCAGATATTGTAACACACTAGCTTTATTTGGTGCAGATAATGTAACACACCAGCTTTAATTGGTGTAGATAATGTAACAAGGCAGCTTTAATTGGTGCAGATAATGTAACGCACCAATCTGTAATTGGTGTAGATAATGTAAGAAGCAGGCTTTAATTGGTCTAGATAATGTAACACACCAGCTTTAATTGCTGTAGATAATATCACCCACCTGCTGTAATTGGTTGTGCTAATACAATGCACCAGCTTTAATTGTGTAGACAATGTAACACACCAGCTTTAATTGATGTAGATAACGTAACACAGCAGCTTTAATTGGTGCAGATAATGTAACAGACCAGCTTTAAATAGTGTAGATAATGTAACACACCAGCTTTAATTTGCATAGATAATGTAACACACCAGCTTTAATTGGTGAAGATAATGTGATGCGCCAGCTTTAATTGGTGTAGGTAATGTAACAAACCAGCTTTAATTGGTGCAGATATTGTAACACACCAGCTTTAATTGAAATAGATCATGTAACACACCAGTTGTAATGTGTATGAATAATGTAACATAACAGCTTTAAAAGGTGTAGATAATGTAACACACCAGCTTCAATTGATGTAGATAATGTAACACACCTGCTTTATTTATGTAGATAATGTAACACACCAGCTTTAATTGGTGTAGATAATGTAAGACACCAGCTTCAATTAGTCTAGATATGGTCAAAAAACAACTTTAATTGATGTAGATAATGTAACACACCAGCTTTAATAGGTCTAGATAATGTAACACACCAGCTTTAAATGGTGTAGATAATGTAACAGACCAACTTTAATTGCTGTAGATAATGTAAGACACAGGCTGTAATTGGTGTAGATATTGTAACACACAAGCTTTAATATTGTAGGTAATGTAACACACCAGCTTCGATTAGTCTAGATAAGGTCAAACAACAACTTTAATTGATGTAGATAGTGTAACACACCAGCTTTAATTGTTGTAGATAATATCACCCACCAGCTGTAATTGGTGGTGCCAATATAATGCAGCAGCTTTAATTGGTGTAGATGATGTAACACAGTAGCTTTAATTGCTGTAGATAATGTAAAAAGGCAGCTTTAATTGGTGTAGATAATGTAATACACCAGCTTTAAATGGCGCAGATACCGTAACACACCAGCTTTAATTGGTGCAGATAATGCAATAGACGAGCTTTAAATAGTGTAGATAATGCAACACACCAGCTTTAATTTGCGTAGATAATGTAACACACCAGCTTTAATTGGTGCAGATAATGTAACACACCAGCTTTAATTTGTGTAGATAATGAAACACACCAGCCAAAATTGCTGAAGATATTGAAACACACCAGTTTCAGTTGGTCTAGATAATGTTAAACAACAACTTTAATTGATGTAGTTAACGTAACACAGCAGCTTTCATCGGTGTAGATAATGTAACAAACCAGCTTTAAGCTGTACAGATATTGTAACACACCACCTTACATTTGTGTAGATAATTTAACACACCACCAGCTTTAATTGGTGCAGATAATGTAATGCACCAGCTTTAATTGGTGCAGGTAATGTAACAAACCAGCTTTAAATAGTGTAGATAATGTAACACACCAGCTTTAATTTGCATAGATAATGTAACACACCAGCTTTAATTGGTGAAGATAATGTAATGCGCCAGCTTTAATTGGTGTAGGTAATGTAACAAACCAGCTTTAATTGGTGCAGATAATGTAACACACCAGCTTTAAATAGTGTAGATAATGTAACAGAACAGCTTTAATTTCTGTAGATAATGTAACACACCAGCTTTAATTTGTGTAGACAATGAAACACGCCAGCCAAAATTGCTCAAGATATTGAAACACACCAGTTTCATTTGGTTTAGATAAGGTTAAACAACAAATTAAATTGATGTAGATAATGTAACATACCAGCTTTAATTGATGTAGATAACGTAACACAGCAGCTTTAATTGGTGTAGATAATGTAACAGACCAGCTTGAAATAGTGTAGATAATGTAACACACCACCTTTCATTTGTGTAGATAATTTAACACACCACCAGCTTTAATTGGTGCAGATAATGTAATGCGCCAGCTTTAATTGGTGTATGTAATGTAACATACCCGCTTTAATTGGTGTAGATAATGTAACACACCAGCTTTAATTGGTGTGGATAATATAACACACCTGCTTTAATTGGTGGTGTTAATGTCATGCAGCAGCTTTAATTGATGTAGATAATATAACACATCAGCTTTAATTGATCTTATTAATGTACATACCAGCGTTCATTCATGCAGAGAATGTAACACACCAGCTTTAATTGAAGTAGATATTGTTCCACACCAGCTTCAATTGATGTAGATCATGTAAAACACCAGCTTTAATTGGTGAAGATAATGTAACACACCAGCTTTAATTGGTGCAGATATTGTAACACACCAGCTTTAATTGAAATAGATCATGTAACACACCAGTTGTAATGTGTATTAATAATGTAACATAACAGCTTTAAAAGGTGTAGATAATGTAACACACCAGCTTCAATTGATGTAGATAATGTAACACACCTGCTTTATTTATGTAGATAATGTAACACACCAGCTTTAATTGGTGTAGATAATGTAAGACACCAGCTTCAATTAGTCTAGATATGGTCAAAAAACAACTTTAATTGATGTAGATAATGTAACACACCAGCTTTAATTGGTCTAGATAATGTAACACACCAGCTTTAAATGGTGTAGATAATGTAACAGACCAACTTTAATTGCTGTAGATAATGTAAGACACAGGCTGTAATTGGTGTAGATATTGTAACACACAAGCTTTAATATTGTAGGTAATGTAACACACCAGCTTCGATTAGTCTAGATAAGGTCAAACAACAACTTTAATTGATGTAGATAGTGTAACACACCAGCTTTAATTGTTGTAGATAATATCACCCACCAGCTGTAATTGGTGGTGCCAATATAATGCAGCAGCTTTAATTGGTGTAGATGATGTAACACAGTAGCTTTAATTGGTGTAGATAATGTAAAAAGGCAGCTTTAATTGGTGTAGATAATGTAATACACCAGCTTTAAATGGCGCAGATACCGTAACACACCAGCTTTAATTGGTGTAGATAATGTAACACACCAGCTTTAATTTGCGTAGATAATGTAACACACCAGCTTTAATTGGTGCAGATAATGTAACACACCAGCTTTAATTTGTGTAGATAATGAAACACACCAGCCAAAATTGCTGAAGATATTGAAACACACCAGTTTCAGTTGGTCTAGATAATGTTAAACAACAACTTTAATTGATGTAGTTAACGTAACACAGCAGCTTTCATCGGTGTAGATAATGTAACAAACCAGCTTTAAGCGGTACAGATATTGTAACACACCACCTTTCATTTCTGTAGATAATGTAACACACCACCAGCTTTAATTGGTGCAGATAATGTAATGCACCAGCTTTAATTGGTGCAGGTAATGTAACAAACCAGCTTTAATTGGTGTAGATAATGTAACAAACCAGCTTTAATTGGTGTGGATAATATAACATACCTGCTTTAATTGGTGGTGTTAATGTAATGCAGCAGCTTTAATTGATGTAGTTAATATAACACAGCAGCTTTAATTGATGTTGTTAATGTACATACCAGCTTTCATTCGTGCAGAGAACGTAACACACCAGCTTTAATTGAAGTAGATATTGTTCCACACCAGCTTCAATTGATGTAGATCATGTAAAACACCAGCTTTAATTGGTGTAGATAATGTAACAGACCAGCTTTAATATTGTAGATAATGTAACACACCAGCTTTAATTGGTGCAGATATTGTAACACACCAGCTTTAATTGAAGTAGATCATGTAACACACCAGTTGTAATGTGTATAGATCATGTAACATACCAGTTTAATTGGTGTAGATAATGTAGCACACCAGCTTTAATTGGTGTAGCTAATGTAACAAGGCAGCTTTAATTGGTGTAGATAATGTAACACACCAGCTTTAATTGGTGTGGATATTATAACACACCTGCTTTAACTGGTGGTGTTAATGTAATGCAGCAGCTTTAATTGATGTAGATAATATAAAACACCAGCTTTAATTGATGTTGTTAATGTACATACCAGCGTACATTCATGCAGAGAATGAAACATACCAGCTTTAATTGAAGTAGATATTGTTCCACACCAGCTTCAATTGATGTAGGTAATGTAACACACCAGTTTTAATTGGTGTAGATAGTATAACACACCAAATTTAATTGATGTAGGAAATCTAACACACCAGCTTTAATTGGTGCAGATATTGTAACACACCAGCTTTAATTGAAGTAGATCATGTAACACACCAGTTGTAATGTGTATAGATAATGTAACATACCAGCTTTAATTGGTGTAGATAATGTAACAAGTCAGCTTTAATTGGTGTAGATAATGTAACTTATCAGCTTTAATTGGTGTAGATAATGTAACAGACCAGCTTGAAATAGTGTAGATAATGTAACACACCACCTTTCATTTGTGTAGATAATGTAACACACTACCAGCTTTAATTGGTGCAGATAATGTAATGCGCCAGCTTTAATTGGTGTAGGTAATGTAACAAACCTGCTTTAATTGGAGTAGATAATGTAACAAACTAGCTTTAATTAGTGTGGATAATATAACAAACCAGCTTCAAATGGTCTAGATAAGGTAAAACAACAACTTTAATTGATGTAGATAATGTAACACACTAGCTTTAAATGGTGCAGAAAATGTAACACACCAGTTTTAATTGATGTAGATAACATAACACACCAGCATTAATTTGTGTAGATAATGTAACACACCAACTTTAATTTGTGTAGGTAATGTAACACACCAGCTTCAATTAGTCTAGATAAGGTCAAACAACAACTTTAATTGATGTAGATAGTGTAACACACCAGCTTTAATTGTTGTAGATAATATCACCCACAAGCTGTAATTGGTGGTGCCAATATAATGCAGCAGCTTTAATTGGTGTAGATGATGTAACACAGTAGCTTTAATCGGCGTAGATAATGTAAAAAGGCAGCTTTAATTGGTGTAGATAATGTAATACACCAGCTTTAAATGGCGCAGATAAGGTAACACACCAGCTTTAATTTGCATAGATAATGTAACACACCAGCTTTAATTGGTACAGATAATGTGATGCGCCAGCTTTAATTGGTGTAGGTAATGTGACAAACCAGCTTTAATTGGTGCAGATAATGTAACAGACCAGCTTTAAATAGTGTAGATAATGTAACACACCAGCTTTAATTTGTGTAGATAATGAAACACACCAGCCAAAATTGCTGAAGATATTGAAACACACCAGTTTCAGTTGGTCTAGATAAGGTTAAACAACAACTTTAATTGATGTATATAATGTAACACAACAGCTTTAATTGATGTAGTTAACGTAACACAGCAGCTTTAATTGGTGTAGATAATGTAACAAACCAGCTTTAATTGGTGCAGATATTGTAACACACCACCTTTCATTTGTGTAGATAATGTAACACACCACCAGCTTTAATTGGTGCAGATAATGTAATGGAGCAGCTTTAATTGGTGCAAGTAATGTAACAAACCAGCTTTAATTGGTGTAGATAATGTAACAAACCAGCTTTAATTGGTGTGGATAATATAACACACCTGCTTTAATTGGTGCTGTTAATGTAATGCAGCAGCTTTAATTGATGTAGTTAATATAACACACCAGCTTTAATTGATGTTGTTAATGTACATACCAGCGTTAATTCGTGCAGAGAATGTAACACACCAGCTTTAATTGAAGTAGATATTGTTTCACACCAGCTTCAATTGATGTAGATCATGTAAAACACCAGCTTTAATTGGTGTAGATAATGTAACAGACCAGCTTTAATATTGTAGATAATGTAACACACCAGCTTTAATTGGTGTAGATAATGTAACACAGCAGTTTTAATTGGTGTAGTTAATGTAACACACGAGCTTTAATTGGTGTAGTTAATGTAAGACACCAGCTTCAAATAGTGTAGATAATGTAACACACCAGCTTTAATTTCTGTAGATAATTTAACACACCAGCTTTAATTGCTGAAGATAGTGAAACACATCAGCTTCAATTGGTCAAGATAAGGTCAAATAACAACTTTAATTGGTGTGGATAAAATAACACACCTGCTTTAACTGGTGGTGTTAATGTAATGCAGCAGCTTTAATTGATGTAGATAATAGAACACACCAGCTTTAATTGATGTTGTTAATGTACATACCAGCGTTCATTCATGCAGAGAATGCAACACACCAGCTTTAATTGGTGCAGATAATTTAACGCACCAGCTGTAATTGGTGTAGCTAATGTAACACACCAGCTTTAATTGGTGTAGATAATGTAAGACACAGGCTTTAATTGGTCTAGATAATGTAACACACCAGCTTTAAATGGTGTCGATAATGTAACAAACCAGCTTTAATAGTGTAGATAATGTAACGCACCAGCTTCAGTTAGTCTAGATAAGTTCAAACAACAACTTTAATTGATATAGATAATGTAACACACCTGCTTTAATTGATGTAGATAACGTAACACACCAGCTTTAATTGGTGTAGATAATGTAATGCGCCAGCTTCACTTGCCGTAGGTAATGTAACAAACCAGCTTTAGTTGGTGTAGATAATGTAACAAACCAGCTTTAATTGGTGTGGATAATATAACACACCTGCTTTAATTGGTGGTGTTAATGTCATGCAGCAGCTTTAATTGATGTAGATAATATAAAACACCAGCTTTAATTGCTGTTGTTAATGTACATACCAGCGTACATTCATGCAGAAAATGTAACACACCAGCTTTAATTGATGTAGATCATGTAACATACCAGCTTTAATTGGTGTAGATAGTATAACACACCAAATTTAATTGATGTAGGAAATCTAACACACCAGCTTTAATTGAAGTAGATCATGTAAAACACCAGTTGTAATGTGTTTAGATAATATAACACACCAGCTTTAATTGGTGTAGATAGTACAACACAACAAATTTATTTGATGTAGATAATGTAACACACCAGCTATAAATGGTGTAGATAATGTAACACAACAGCTTTAAATGGTGTAGATAATGTAACACACCAGCATTAATAGGTGGTGCTAATGTAATGCAGCAGCTTTAATTGGTGTAGATAATGTAACAAGGCAGCTTTAATTGGTGTAGATAATGTAACATATCAGCTTTAATTGGTGCAGATATTGTAACACACTAGCTTTAATTGGTGCAGATAATGTAACACACCAGCTTTAATTGCTGTAGATAATATCACCCACCTGCTGTAATTGGTTGTGCTAATGCAATGCACCAGCTTTAATTGTGTAGACAATGTAACACACCAGCTTTAATTGATGTAGATAACGTAACACACCAGCTTTAATTGGTGCAGATAATGTAACAGACCAGCTTTAAATAGTGTGGATAATGTAACACACCAGCTTTAATTTGCATAGATAATGTAACACACAAGCTTTAATTGGTGAAGATAATGTGATGCGCCAGCTTTAATTGGTGTAGGTAATGTAACAAACCAGCTTTAATTGGTGCAGATAATGTAACACACCAGCTTTAAATAGTGTAGATAATGTAACAGACCAGCTTTAATTTGTGTAGATAATGTAACAAACCAGCTTTAATTTGTGTAGACAATGAAACACGCCAGCCAAAATTGCTCAAGATATTGAAACACACCAGTTTCAGTTGGTCTAGATAAGGTTAAACAACAAATTAAATTGATGTAGATAATGTAACATACCAGCTTTAATTGATGTAGATAACGTAACACAGCAGCTTTAATTGGTGTAGATAATGTAACAGACCAGCTTGAAATAGTGTAGATAATTTAACACAACACCTTTCATCTGTGTAGATAATTTAACACACCACCAGCTTTAATTGGTGCAGATAATGTAATGCGCCAGCTTTAATTGGTGTAGGTAATGTAACATACCCGATTTAATTCATGTAGATAATGTAACAAAACAGCTTTAATTGGTGTGGATAATATAACACACCTGCTTTAATTGGTGGTGTTAATGTCATGCAGCAGCTTTAATTGATGTAGATAATATAACACATCAGCTTTAATTGATCTTGTTAATGAACATACCAGCGTTCATTCATGCAGAGAATGTAACACACCAGCTTTAGTTGAAGTAGATATTGTTCCACACCAGCTTCAATTGATGTTAATCATGTAAAACACCAGCTTTAATTGGTGCAGATATTGTAACACACCCGCTTTAATTGAAATAGATCATGTAACACACCAGTTGTAATGTGTATGAATAATGTAACATAACAGCTCTAAATGGTGTAGATAATGTAACACACCAGCTTCAATTGATGTAGATAATGTAACACACCTGCTTTATTTATGTAGATAATGTAACACACCAGCTTTAATTGGTGTAGATAATGTAAGACACCAGCTTCAATTAGTCTAGATATGGTCAAAAAACAACTTTAATTGATGTAGATAATGTAACACACAAGCTTTAATTGGTCTAGATAATGTAACACACCAGCTTTAAATGGTGTAGATAATGTAACAAACCAGCTTTAATTAGTGTCGATAATGTAACAAACCAGCTTTAATTGGTGTGGATAATATAACACACCTGCTTTAATTGGTGGTGTTAATGTCATGCAGCAGCTTTAATTGATGTAGATAATATAAAACACCAGCTTTAATTGCTGTTGTTAATGTACATACCAGCGTACATTCATGCAGAAAATGTAACACACCAGCTTTAATTGATGTAGATCATGTAACATACCAGCTTTAATTGGTGTAGATAGTATAACACACCAAATTTAATTGATGCAGGAAATCTAACACACCAGCTTTAATTGAAGTAGATCATGTAACACCCCAGTTGTAATGTGTATAGATAATATAACACACCAGCTTTAATTGGTGTAGATAGTACAACACAACAAATTTATTTGATGGAGATAATGTAACATACCAGCTATAAATTGTGTAGATAATGTAACACACCAGCTTTAAATGGTGTAGATAATGTAACACACGAGCATTAATAGGTGGTGCTAATGTAATGCAGCAGCTTTAATTGGTGTAGATAATGTAACAAGGCAGCTTTAATTGGTGTAGATAATGTAAAATATCAGCTTTAATTGGTGCAGATATTGTAACACACTAGCTTTAATTGGTGCAGATAATGTAACACACCAGCTTTAATTGGTGTAGATAATGTAAGAAGCAGGCTTTAATTGGTCTAGAAAATGTAACAGACTAGCTTTAATTGGTGCAGATAATGTAACGCACCAATCTGTAATTGGTGTAGATAATGTAACACACCACCTTTCATTTGTCTAGATAATGTAACACACCACCAGCTTTAATTGGTGCAGATAATGTAATGCACCAGCTTTAATTGGTGTGGATAATATAACATACCTGCTTTAATTGGTGGTGTTAATGTAATGCAGCAGCTTTAATTGATGTAGTTAATATAAAACACCAGCTTTAATTGATGTTGTTAATGTACATACCAGCGTACATTCATGCAGAGAATGTAACATACCAGCTTTAATTGAAGTAGATATTGTTCCACACCAGCTTCAATTGATGTAGGTAATGTAACACACCAGTTTTAATTGGTGTAGATAGTATAACACACCAAATTTAATTGATGTAGGAAATCTAACACACCAGCTTTAATTGGTGCAGATATTGTAACACACCAGCTTTAATTGAAGTAGATCATGTAACACACCAGTTGTAATGTGTATAGATAATGTAACAAGTCAGCTTTAATTGGTGTAGATAATGTAACAAGTCAGCTTTAATTGGTGTAGATAATGTAACTTATCAGCTTTAATTGGTGCAGATAATGTAACACACCAGCTTTAATTGGTGCAGATAATGTAACACACCAGCTTTAATTGGTGCAGATAATGTAACGCACCAGATTTAATTGGTGCAGATAATGTAACAGACCAGTTTTAATTGGTGTAGATAATGTAACAGACCAGCTTGAAATAGTGTAGATAATGTAACACACCACCTTTCATTTGTGTAGATAATGTAACACACTACCAGCTTTAATTGGTGCAGAGAATGTAATGCGCAAGCTTTAATTGGTGTAGGTAATGTAACAAACCTGCTTTAATTGGAGTAGATAATGTAACAAACCAGCTTTAATTAGTGTGGATAATATAACAAACCAGCTTCAATTGGTCTAGATAAGGTAAAACAACAACTTTAATTGATGTAGAAAATGTAACACACTAGCTTTAAATGGTGCAGAAAATGTAACACACCAGTTTTAATTGATGTAGATAACATAACACACCAGCATTAATTTGTGTAGATAATGTAACACACCAGCTTTAATTTGTGTAGATAATGAAACACGCCAGCCAAAATTGCTGTAGATATTGAAACACACCAGTTTCTGTTGGTCTAGATAAGGTTAAACAGCAACCTTAATTGATGTAGATAATGTAACACACCAGCTTTAATTGATGTAGATAACGTAACACACCAGCTTTAATTGGTGTAGATAATGTAACAGAACAGCTAGACATAGTGTAGATAACGTAACACACCACCAGCTTTAATTGGTGTAGATAATGTAATGCGCCAGCTTTACTTGCTGTAGATAATGAAACAAACCAGCTTTAATTGGTGTAGATAATGTAACAAACCAGCTTTAATTGGTGTGGATAATATAACACACCTGCTTTAATTGGTGGTGTTAATGTCATGCAGCAGCTTTAATTGATGTAAATAATATAAAACACCAGCTTTAATTGCTGTTGTTAATGTACATACCAGCGTACATTCATGCAGAAAATGTAACACACCAGCTTTAATTGATGTAGATCATGTAACATACCAGCTTTAATTGGTGTAGATAGTATAACACACCAAATTTAATTGATGTAGGAAATCTAACACACCAGCTTTAATTGAAGTAGATCATGTAACACACCAGTTGTAATGTGTATAGATAATATAACACACCAGCTTTAATTAGTGTAGATAGTACAACACAACAAATTTATTTGATGTAGATAATGTAACACACCAGCTATAATTGGTGTAGATAATGTAACACACCAGCTTTAAATGGTGTAGATAATGTAACACACCAGCATTAATAGGTGGTGCTAATGTAATGCAGCAGTTTTAATTGGTGTAGATAATGTAACAAGGCAGCTTTAATTGGTGTAGATAATGTAACATATCAGCTTTAATTGGTGCAGATATTGTAACACACTAGCTTTAATTGGTGCAGATAATGTAACACACCAGCTTTAATTGGTGTAGATAATGTAAGAAGCAGGCTTTAATTGGTCTAGATAATGTAACACACCAGCTTTAATTGCTGTAGATAATATCACCCACCTGCTGTAATTGGTTGTGCTAATGCAATGCACCAGCTTTAATTGTGTAGACAATGTAACACACCAGCTTTAATTGATGTAGATAACGTAACACAGCAGCTTTAATTGGTGCAGATAATGTGATGCGCCAGCTTTAATTGGTGTAGGTACTGTAACAAACCAGCTTTAATTGGTGCAGATAATGTAACACACCAGCTTTAAATAGTGTAGATAATGTAACAGACCAGCTTTAATTTGTGTAGATAATGTAACACACCAGCTTTAATTTGTGTAAACAATGAAACACGCCAGCCAAAATTGCTCAAGATATTGAAACACACCAGTATCAGTTGGTCTAGATAAGGTTAAACAACAAATTAAATTGATGTAGATAATGTAACATACCAGCTTTAATTTGTGTAGATAATGTAACACACCAGCTTTAATTTGTGTAAACAATGAAACACGCCAGCCAAAATTGCTCAAGATATTGAAACACACCAGTATCAGTTGGTCTAGATAAGGTTAAACAACAAATTAAATTGATGTAGATAATGTAACATACCAGCTTTAATTGATGTAGATAACGTAACACAGCAGCTTTAATTGGTGTAGATAATGTAACAGACCAGCTTGAAATAGTGTAGATAATGTAACACAACACCTTTCATCTGTGTAGATATTTTAACACACCACCAGCTTTAATTGGTGCAGATAATGTAATGCGCCAGCTTTAATTGGTGTAGGTAATGTAACATACCCGCTTTAATTTGTGTAGATAATGTAACAAAACAGCTTTAATTGGTGTGGATAATATAACACACCTGCTTTAATTGGTGGTGTTAATGTCATGCAGCAGCTTTAATTGATGTAGATAATATAACACATCAGCTTTAATTGATCTTGTTAATGAACATACCAGCGTTCATTCATGCAGAGAATGTAACACACCAGCTTTAATTGAAGTAGATATTGTTCCACACCAGCTTCAATTGATGTAGATCATGTAAAACACCAGCTTTAATTGGTGCAGATATTGTAACACACCAGCTTTAATAGAAATAGATCATGTAACACACCAGTTGTAATGTGTATGAATAATGTAACATAACAGCTTTAAATGGTGTAGATAATGTAACACACCAGCTTCAATTGATGTAGATAATGTAACACACCTGCTTTATTTATGTAGATAATGTAACACACCAGCTTTAATTGGTGTAGATAATGTAAGACACCAGCTTCAATTAGTCTAGATATGGTCAAAAAACAACTTTAATTGATGTAGATAATGTAACACACCAGCTTTAATTGGTCTAGATAATGTAACACACCAGCTTTAAATGGTGTAGATAATGTAACAGACCAACTTTAATTGGTGTAGATAATGTAACAAACCAGCTTTAATTGGTGTGGATAATATAACACACCTACTTTAATTGGTGGTGTTAATGTCATGCAGCAGCTTTAATTGATGTAGATAATATAAAACCCCAGCTTTAATTGCTGTTGTTAATGTACATACCAGCGTACATTCATGCAGAAAATGTAACACACCAGCTTTAATTGATGTAGATCATGTAACATACCAGCTTTAATTGGTGTAGATAGTATAACACACCAAATTTAATTGATGTAGGAAATCTAACACACCAGCTTTAATTGAAGTAGATCATGTAACACACCAGTTGTAATGTGTATAGATAATATAACACACCAGCTTTAATTGGTGTAGATAGTACAACACAACAAATTTATTTGATGTAGATAATGTAACACACCAGCTATAAATGGTGTAGATAATGTAACACACCAGCATTAATAGGTGGTGCTAATGTAATGCAGCAGCTTTAATTGATGTAGATAATGTAACAAGGCAGCTTTAACTGGTGTAGATAATGTAACATATCAGCTTTAATTGGTGCAGATATTGTAACACACTAGCTTTAATTGGTGCAGATAATGTAACACACCAGCTTTAATTGGTGTAGATAATGTAAGAAGCAGGCTTTAATTGGTCTAGAAAATGTAACAGACTAGCTTTAATTGGTGAAGATAATGTAACGCACCAATCTGTAATTGGTGTAGATAATGTAACACACCACCTTTCATTTGTGTAGATAATGTAACACACCACCAGCTTTAATTGGTGCAGATAATGTAATGCACCAGCTTTAATTGGTGCAGGTAATGTAACAAACCAGCTTTAATTGGTGTAGATAATGTAACAAACCAGCTTTAATTGGTGTAGATAGTATAACACACCAAATTTAATTGATGTAGGAAATCTAACACACCAGCTTTAATTGAAGTAGATCATGTAACACACCAGTTGTAATGTGTATAGATAATATAACACACCAGCTTTAATTGGTGTAGATAGTACAACACAACAAATTGATTTGATGTAGATAATGCAACACACCAGCTATAAATGGTGTAGATAATGTAACACACCAGCTTTAATTGGTGCAGATAATGTAACACAGCTGCTTTGTTGGTGCAGATAATGCAACACACCAGCTTTAATTGGTGCAGATAATGTAACAGACCAGCTGTAATTGGTGTAGATAATGTAACACACCAGCTTTAATTGGTGTAGATAATGTAAGATACAGGCTTTAATTGGTCTAGATAATGTAACACACCAGCTTTAATAGTGTAGATAATGTAACACACCAGCTTTAATTTGTGTAGAGACTGTAACACACCAGCTTCAATTAGTCTAGATAAGGTCCAACAACAACTTTAATTAATGTAGATAATATTACACACCAGCTTTAATTGCTGTAGATAATATCACCCACCTGCTGTAATTGGTTGTGCTAATGCAATGCACAAGCTTTAATTGTGTAGACAATGTAACAAACCAGCTTTAATTGGTGTAGATAATGTAACACAGCAGTTTTAATTGGTGTAGTTAATGTAACACATGAGCTTTAATTGGTGTAGTTAATGTAAGACACCAGCTTCAAATAGTGTAGATAATGTAACACACCAGCTTTAATTTCTGTAGATAGTTTAACACACCAGCTTTAATTGCTGAAGATAGTGAAACACATCAGCTTCAATTGGTCAAGATAAGGTCAAATAACAACTTTAATTGGTGTGGATAATATAACACACCTGCTTTAACTGGTGGTGTTAATGTAATGCAGCAGCTTTAATTGATGTAGATAATAGAACACACCAGCTTTAATTGATGTTGTTAATGTACATACCAGTGTTCATTCATGCAGAGAATGCAACACACCAGCTTTAATTGGTGCAGATAATGTAACGCACCAGTTTTAATTGATGTAGATAACATAACACACCAGCATTAATTGGTGTAGATAGTGTAACACACTAGATTTAATTGATGTAGATAATGTAACATACCATCTTTAATTGATGAAGATAATGTAATACAGCAATTTTAATTGGTGTACATAATGTAACAAACCATCTATAATTGGTGCAGTTAATGTAACACACCAGCTTTAATTAGTGTAGATAATGTAACACACAGGCTTTAATTGGTGTAGATAATGTAGCACACCAGCTTTAATTGATCTAGATAATGTAACACACCAGCTTTAAATGATCTAGATAATGTAACACACAAGCCTTAATTTATGTAGATAACGTAAAATCCCTGCTTCAATTGGTCTAGATTAGGTCAAACAGCAACTTTAATTAACGTAGATAAAGTAACACACCAGCTTTAAATGGTGCAGATAATGTAACACACCAGCTTTAATTGATCTAGATAATGTAACACACAAGCCTTAATTGATGTAGATAACGTAACACCCCTGCTTCAATTGGTCTAGATTAGGTCAAACAACAACTTTAGTTAATGTAGATAAAGTAACACACCAGCTTTAAATGGCGCAGATAATGTAACACACCAGCTTTAATTGATGTGGATAATGTAAAGCACCAGCTTTAATTGCTGTAGATAATGTCACAAACCAGATTTAGATAGTGTAGGTTATGTAACACACCAGCTTTAATTTGTGTAAATAATGTAACACACCGGCTTTAATTGCTGAAGATAGTGAAACACACCAGCTTCAATTGGTCTCGATAAGGTCAAACAACAACTTTAATTGATGGAGATAATGTAACACACCAGCTTTAAATGGTGCTGATAATGTAACACACCAGCTTTAATTGCTGAAGATAGTGAAACACACCAGCTTTAGTTGGTCAAGATAAGGTCAAACAACAACTTTAATTGATGGAGATAATGTAACACACCAGCTTTAAATGGTGCAGATAATGTAATACACCAGCTTTAAATGGTGCAGATAATGTAACACACCAGCTTGAATTGATGTAGATAACGTAACACACCAGCTTTAATTGGTGTAGATAATGTAAAAGACCAGCTTTAAGTAGTTTCGATAATGTAACACACCAGCTTTAATTTGTGTAGATAATCTAACACACCAGCTTAAATTGCTGAAGATAGTGAAACACACAAGCTTCAATTGGTCTATATCAGGTCAAACAACAACTTTAATTGATGTAGATAATGTAACACACCAGCTTTAATTGCTGTAGATAATATCACCCACCAGCATTAATTGGTGGTGCTAATGTATTGCAGCAGCTTTAATTGCTTTAGATAATGTAAAAAGGCAGCTTCAAATGGTGTAGATAATGTAACACACCAGCTTTAATTGATGTAGATAATGAGACACACCTGTTTGAATTGATGTAAATAATGTAACACAGCAATTTTAATTGGCGTACGTAATGTAACAAACCATCTATAATTGGTGCAGTTAATGTAACACACCAGCATTAATTAGTGTAGATAATGTAACACACAGACTTTAATTTATGAAGATAATGAAACACACCAGCTTGAACTGGTTTACATAGGGTCAAACAGCAACTTTAATTGATGTAGAAATGTAACACACCACCTTTAAGTGCTGCACATAATGTAACACACCAGTTTTAATTGGTGGAGATAATG